>NW_020945540.1:0-20503 GCF_900497805.2 Vombatus ursinus
CACACACACACACACACACACACACACACACACACACACACACACACTATGTTTAGTGGAAAGGTCACTAGCTCCAAAATCAGGAGACCTGGATTCAAATCCTACCTGTGGTGTTTGACCTATGTCACCTTGGGCAAATCACTTCCTTATGTGAGCCTGTTTCCTCATCTATAAAATGAGTTTGTTGGATCAGGTGGTCTCTAGTTCTTTCTAGCTCTCGATCTATGACTGTCTCTACCATCAGTGGTTTGATGCATTACTTAAGTCTTCAGCAGCCTTCTGGGAGGAAAAGTTGACCATTCCTCCACAGATTCATACCTAGCAATGATTCAACTCTTCCAGAACTAATTTATTTTCTTTTAATAAGATGCCCATTTCAAAAAATGTTCGTTTATAGAATAGCAGAACCAGAGGGGGGCCTTTATTTCACACAAACTGCCCCCCATACACACTCACACACATCTGAATGCTCTCTCTCTTCACCTCCATACCAGAAAATTCCTGGATCCTATCAAGGTTCAATCATATGCCACCTCCTACACAGTTTATACGTATCCCTCCATTTGTTAATATTCTTCCCTCTTTCAAATTACATCCTATTTATTGATTGATCTACATGTCACATGCCCCTAGTAGAAAGTAAATTCCTTGACTTTTTCTCAAGGAGAAAGTAAATTCCTTGAGAAAAAGTACCATTCTGGTTTTGTTATTTGTTATTCACTTAATATATTTTTTATCATATTGAATTTTCAAAACTCAGTAGAACAGCAAAGCACAGTGGAAAAAAGCACTGGTACTGGATCCAGATCTTATCTCTGATACTCCCTAGGTGACCTTGGATAAGTTGCTTCACTTCTGGGCTTTAGCTTCCTTGTGTGTAAAATAAAAGGATTGGACCGGATAGCTTCCAACTTCCCTTTCAGATCTATGAATCTAGGGGCAGCTAGGTGGCGCGGTGAATAGAGCACCGGCCCTGAAGTCAGGAGAACCTGAGTTCAAATCCGGCCTCAGACCAAACACTTGACACGTACTAGCTGTGTGACCTTGGGCAAGTCACTTAGCCCCAATTGCCTTACCAAAAAAAAAACAAAAACAAAAACAGATCTATGAGTCTATAATTCTAGAAAACTGAGACTCAATGAGATTAAATGACCAGCCCACAGCCACTCAGTTAATTAATGAAAGAGTTAAGCCTAGAATTTAGATCTCCTGAGTCCCAGACCACCGTTATTTCCTCTCCATCTTGCTTCCTCCATTGCTAATTCACAACGCAGGAGTAGATGAATCTTGGTTTCATCTGTAGATTTTTGTAGGAAGGGAATGGTAAAAGGGAAGAATTTTGTAGGAAGGAATGTATTCATTCACTTGAACAAAACCGTATTGCAACAAAATAATGTGGCAGTTCCATGAAGTTTCTTAAAAACGCATTACATTTGTATCTATCTGCAAGTGAGTTCCTCTACAAAAAGCCACAGAAGTGATTCCCTTTGTAGGAATCACTTATTTTGTAACTAGCTTACACTCTTTGTAAGACTAGGGGGATAATTACATTGAACATAGGCTTATTTCCTGGATGAAAGAATCACTAGAAAACTGCTTTGACTTGTGTGTGTGTGTGTGTGTGTGTTTGTGTGTGTGTGTGTGTGTGATGTTTGTTCTGATATTCAGAATCAGAGTCACTGGAATGTTGCCCCATGGTTCAAGTAAAGGAGAATCTTCCTTCCATTAGTTGTGTCTAGACCATGAGATGAGAGGAGGAGATTGCTCTATTAAGGAGCAGGCAGGTCTGTTACAGAGATGATATTCCTCCAGAGCAAAGGGCCAATCTAAACCCCAGGTGTAATCCCCATGTTACTTTCTGCCTACTGAGAAGGGGCTCTTATGGAGCCTCACTTCTCAAGGGAAGAAGTGTTCTTCTTTGCGCCATGTTCTGAGGGACCTCACAGACAATTCTGTCCAGAGTAGAGCAGTAGGGCATTTTTTGCCAGCCTAGCAACTGGCAGGCTGAGAAGTAATATCACATGGTGAAGAGGAGGCCTCAAGACCCTAGGGACAAGGCCAGAACTGCTGGAGCAAGGATTTCCCAAGACAAAAGAGTTCTTCCAGAGAGGAAGCAAGTACCTTCTCTGCTCCCAGATAGCCTTAGGACAAATAGTGAACTAGGAAACAATCTCTTGGATCATAGTTCCCACTGCTTCATGACTGACTGAGTGGGGAGACTAAAGGGTTCTGAGTGGGACTGAATACCAGGCCCTATACTAATGGCTCCAAACCTCTTGGCATGAAGCAAGGGGTCCAGGCCTCAGTGGGCCTCCACACTTCATCACGTTCAGTCCTTTAGAATGGGTACAGGAAGAATCACAGTGGACACAATTTACTGCTTCCTAATAGTAGTCAAAAGGAGTTTGAGGTGTAGAAACATTTTGGAAATATATCTAACTCCTGTATCAAAAGAAATCCATATTTGCAACCAGCTATTTGAATTTAGAGCATTAAAAAAAAATCTTATCACTGTCTCAGGTTAAAATGATTGAGTTGACAGCAGGACTTCAGGCACTCCTGCTTTCCCAAGGGATTCCCTTGACCTTTCAGAAATTAAATAGAATAATGAAAGATAAACTGTGTAAAATGCCAACACACTTCCTTTCCCCTTCCTCCTCTAATTATCTACTTAGCCAGGTCCTTCTGTATCTATCCATATCATTGGAAAGGAACCCTGTACAGAAATTTATCCCCACGCATTCATCAAATAGAGCCATACAGTTTGTAGATTTGAATGTTAATTTGACTCTTTTTGTGCTCTAATTAAAATCAGCTCAATTTCATAAATTAGAGGTATTTATATGCAGGAATACGGAAGGGACAAAGAAAGGAATGAAGGAAGCATTTAAGTGCCTACTATGTGCCCGGCACTGTGCTAAGTGCTTTACAAATACTATCTCATTTGACACAACGTTGGCAGGTAGTACTATTGTTATCCCCATTCTATAGTTAAGGAAACTGGGGCAGAGATAGATTCAGCGACTTGCACAGAGTTACACAGCTAGTAAGTGTCCAAGGCCAAATCTGAACTCAGGTCTTTCTGATTTCCAGAACCCTACCCATTGTGCCATACAAGTACTTCTAGGCTTTCTATTACTCATTCTGGATATGAAGTCACAAATGCTCTTTTTCTTTATTTAAATGCATGGTAATATTGGAAAAAGCTGGATAAATTCAATGTCATCTAGGCAGTCTGATTATTGCATGAGGCAAAGTGTTGGTTGTAGAGTGAAGAAGACCTGGGTTCAACTCTTCCCTCTAATGCTTAATAGCTGTGTGATAATGGGCAAGTTGCTTAATCTTTCTGTGCCGTAGACAACTCTATCTGATAAATTATAGATACTCCACCTCCAATGGAAGGCACAGAGATCCTTGTCATAGAAGGCATAGTGTTCCATTCTAGATGGGATGGCTATAATTCCTACACAATTCCAATATCTTGTTATTGCTTAGTTTACATGCTGACATTCATTTTTCAATATTTTTAATAATTGACATCAAGAATATTAAAAATATCTTGAAATATTTTTCTTTCTTTGTTCCTTCCCATCTATATTCCTTCCTATATACTTTTCTTTCTTTTTCCTTTCTTTCCTTCCTTCCTTTTTTCCTTCTTTCTTTCCTTCCAAAAAACAAGGGAGAGCAGGAGGAGATATAAGAAATGGCCAAATATGATCTTTCTTTCTTTCCTTCCTTCTTTCTTTCTTTCCTTTCTTCTGTACTTTCTTTCTTTTTTCTTCTTCCCTTCCTTTCCCTACCCTCCCCTTCTTTCTTTTTTTCTTTCTTTCTTCTTTCTACCTTTCTTTCTTTCCTTCTCTCTCTCTCTCTCTCTCTCTCTCTCTCTCTCTCTCTCTCTCTCTTTTTCTCTCTCTCACTGTCTCTCTCTCTTTTCCTCTCCTCACCTCTCCCTCTCTCCCCCTCCTCAATCTCTATATGTCACCTGGGTTAGAAGTATAGCAGACACTCCTAGGCCTGATCACATTTTTGATCAGCAGAGGGGCTTTAACCTGCTCCATTTTTTTCTAACCAGAACTGATTAGCCCCTCCTTAGGTAGCTGGTAGATCCCTGCTCCTGAGGTCTCACCATACTGGGGCCAGACTTAGTTCAAGCAATCTACTGACTTAGCTCACTGCAGCTCAGACCTCCTAAACTCAAGCAACCCACCAGCCTCAGTTTCCCCAGTACCAGATATGACAGGCATATATCACCAAGCCTGGAGAAATAATATTTCTAATAATGTCTCATTTGTACACCTCAATATAGAAGGTATACTAGGATTGGAATTAGTGGCTCTGATTAGAATCTTAATACCTGTCCTGGATCACCATTTCATAAGGGGACCCATATGTACCCACTTCATACCCAGCCCAATTCATTCTCTGGACTGTTCCAACTCCTCACCAACAGCCTTGCCCACTTCAAGATATATCTACCCCAAGTCTACTCTGTGATTAGTGAGTCCTGCCTAAGATTGATATTTTATGAGGGGTCCCTTATTTCATGAGGCTTGTTTATTTCATTTTTAGCTCAGTTCATTCTCCAGATCGCTCAACCTCTTCACCAACAGCCTCGTCTCCTCTTACCCTACTCTCCCAGTGCTTTTCAACTCCCTTTATATCAATTTTCCCTGTTGGAATATAAACTCCTTGAAAATAGAGACTCACTTGTTTTCCTGTATTTACACTCCCAGAGCTTAGCACAGTTTCTGGCACACAGTAAGTGCTTAATAATTCTCTCTTTCTCTCTCTCTCTCTCTCTCTCTCTCTCTCTCTCTCTCTCTCTCTCTCCCCCTCTCTCCCTTATTCCCTCCCTCCCTCTTACTTCTATCATCTATTTATACATCTATCCATCTCTATGTTTCATCTATCCATCTCTATCATCTATCTATCCATCTATCTCCATATATCTATCTGTCTATCTATCCATCTCTCTTTATCATCTATCTACCTATTATCTATCTACCCATCTCTCTCATTTCCCATCTATCTAATATCTAACAGTTCTCTTATTTATTATACCAACATAACCTTGAGCAAGTGGAGATGGGGTAGGAGAGCATGGAAAGGACATTCCAGGTGGAGTCAATGGCATGAGCAAAAGCATGTAGAATGTATCAGAAACACATGAAGCTGTTGATGGCCTGATGATGGAGAGAGCATTCAATTGGCAAGCTAAAGGCTAAGTTGAAGTCCCAGCTCTGACACTTAATATCTTGAATGAGTCATTTAACCTCTTTAGACCTCAGTTTCCTCACCTCTAAAATGAGGGGTATAGCTTAGACTACTTCCAAGGTCCCTTCCACCTCTAAATCTATGGTCATGGAATTCTATGAAATACTACCCATTGTTTATGGCTGTGTTAGAAATGCCTGAAAGTAGAGCTTTATCATAGAAGCACTGCTGAGAAAGGGCTAACTATAGCAACTTAAATACTATTATTGTCTCCCTAACTACAGCAACATAAATAGGTATTTCTGATTATAATAAAAAGTCAAAAGATCTTACAAGATACACCAATATCATCACTGAACTAAAAAATAAACAAACAGCAGAGAAGAAAGAAGGGAAAATTCCAGACCTTAATGGTGGGCAATAAGCAATTAATCTTCCTGTTCATGTAAACAAGGTGATTTTTCTTTTCCTAACGTGACATCAAAGCCAAAACATATGTGATTCCTTTAATAAATCAGTCACTCCTATGTATGTGGTCATGCCTTCTCATGCACTCAATATTAATATGATGCCTCTAGCAGGTTTCTCTTATTTTTTCTTTACCTTCAAAATACAAAGTTGTATATTTAAATTCAAGCGATGTTTCCTTTTAGAAATAATCAGTCAAAAGAACCCAGAAAGCATAGAAGCTGGCAGCCTTCCCAGTGGAAATTTGTTAAAGATAGAAACATAAAATCCATGCCATCCTTTCTCTGTTTGCTTTTGGTTCCTTGGGGCCAGGCTAAGATTGGTGGCATGGTGGATGAGAGGTACCTCATGGCTTAGGTTAAGTTCTCTGGGGATGTGGTGCTGTGGGGCCCTTTGTGAACTTAATTGTATTTTCAGATTTTCCTACCTTGTTTACTACTCACTATGGGCCATAGGATTAGAAAGGCAATATGGTGGAGTGTATAGGGCACAATTAAAAAGACTTTCATCCAAATCCTACTTTAGATATCTACTCGTTGTGTTACCCTGAACAAGTTATTCAACTTCACCATACCTCAATTTACTCATCTATAAGATGTTCTAAGTCTATCATTCCATGGTAATCATCCATAGTTGGAAGGGACCTTAGAGATCATCCAATTCAACTCCATATTAGAGATGAGGTAACTGAGTCCTATGGAGGAAATTTAGCAGATTTACCCAAGGTTCCACTGATAATAATATAATGAGGCTCTGGAATCAAAAGACCTGGGTTCAAATTTCATGTTTAAGGTTTACTATCTTTGTGATCTTGGGTAAGTATTTTAACCTTCCTGGGCCTTACTTTCTTCATCCTTAAAAAGAAAGAGTTGGATCAAATGGCTTCTAAGGGCCCTTCTAGCTCTGGATCTCTGATCCTATGAGCAGAGTCAGGATTCAAACCTCAGCTCTCTAAATCTAGTCTTGTTTTCATTATGCCACACTGGCTTTCTTTTTATGCTCTAAATGACCTCTTTCAAATTTCAAGGTTTCCCCCTGCTGATGTTTAGAGGTGGTGAATGGATCCATACTCAGGGTATTCAGATGCTTCCTGAGTTCATATAATTGGATCATAACCCCTTTCAACTTATAGTGGGATTTTTTAGTCTATCTTTATAATTCCTACTAAGGTCCATGAACGCTTTTCTGGAATTCCCCACTTATATTTCTTACTACCCCCTCTACTTGCAGGTATGTAGTGCTTTTTGGCTCCTAAAGACCCCTATTTCACTACCTCCCTCAATTTAATTAACATTTGTTACTACTAAGTGAAGGCACTGAGCTCATTCTTTCACTCTCCTAACATATCACCTGTCAGATTTCCTCTTCACTCAGTTCACCACAGCTAGGTATTAAAAAAAAAAAACATTAATCTAATCGTCACTAATTCGTAAAGAACTGATTACTACCTCCCCTCTCCCAAACTCCCAGCGTCTTATAAATATCTCTAGTTGGTTGGAATTCAGACAATGTGGGGTAGAAATGGAGGTGGGAGATTTCCCTTAAATCATACTTGTCAATTTACTCCCCTATGTAGGAGAAATACAAATCTGTCCCCTAGTTAATTCCCTCCATCTGAAGCACTCTTCCAAAGACTCCCTGGATTTCTTATCCAGGGTCCCCCAGGAAGCAAAGTCTTAAATCTCCTGTGAAAAAGACCTCATTAATGTGATTATTTTGCCTCCTTGAATTGGGAGGAGATATAGAGTGAACATTGGGATCCTGGGGCCAAGTTGGCTTTAGGTAAGAGATTTTTCCTTGCAAATTGTCTCATTATATTTATAGTGCTCCCTCTGGGACCATTTGTCCAACTCCCACTCTTTCAGGAAGGCTAAGTATTCAGAAGGCAGCTACTACTACTTTTCTCCTCAGGTTTCTAGGGATAAAACCTGCCAGGATTTCTAGTAGTGTCATTCAAGGGCCTATGCTACCAATTGATTATCAGCTAATAGACATAGATTGGCTTCTTAGCAAAGGGTATTTACTAAGTTGATATGACAAAGACATTTATTATAAAAACATCTTCCCAAAAACAGAGATGCATTCTTACCTTGCATACACAAGGTCCTTGGAGACAGTAGGCTCAAACTTAGAGTATAAGCAGCCAAAGTATAAGCTCACAGGTACTTACTACTGAAAGTCCTTTTCTCTCTTCATGTAGTCTTTATAAATTGAGGCCAAAAAGGGTTTTGTGACTTGTCCAAGGTCACATAGGTAGTAAGTGACAAGTCCATTTTAAATCCAGCCCTTTGGCTCTAGATCCTGCCCTTTCTCTGTACAACAGAGGCTTTCAGATTATTACTGAGCAAAAACCATGACACACTGATTGCTGTATAAAATTTCAATGATTATTTTTTTTCTTTATTCTTTACCATTGTACCACACTGCCTCTAATCAGTTTCCTCACCTATAAAATGAGCTGATTTGGCTAAAAGTAGTCTATGATTCACTCGAATACTAATATGCAGTTCTGTGTTCTTGAATTTGCCTCAGGTTGGTCTAATGAGTGAGTACTCAAGGACAAGGGCAATTATGATTAGCTGTGGCAAAGCATAAGATGTTTGGGAAGATAACTTTCATGTACTGGACAAGGAAGAATATGGACTGAAGTAGTATGAGGTTTCATGGATAAGCTGGTATTAAATCCATTCAAAATTCATTCCAGTGGCTTTATTTCATATCCAAAAAAGCAATCAATTCAATATTTGCATGGCTTTTGCTAGGGGTTGGGACTACAAAGACAAAAGGAAAGCAGTGTCTCCCTTTAAGGGGTTTACATTAGGGATGGGAGTAGAACACTGTAGCAGATCAGTAAACAGAAGGTGAAGGAAAGAGAGAGAGAGACTTAAGAGTGAGTTAACAGCCAATAGGGAGAAGCTTCCTCTAGGAGGTTGCATCTGAGCTGAACCTTAAAGGAAGCTAGGGATTCCAGGAATTGGGATGAAAAAGGACTTCATTTCATGTAGGGACAACAATCCACGCAAAGGCACAAAGACAGGAGATGATATGCTAAGTTTGGATTTTATTCATTGTAGTGGGACAGATCATGATAAAGCAAATCTGGAAAGATAGACAGGACTTCTGTTATGAAGATATTTAAATGAAAGAATATAGTTCATCCTAAAAAGCAATAAGGAGTCATAGAAAACTTTTGGGTAAGAGGAGGGATATGGTCTGACCTATGTTTTAAGAAAGTTAACCCGACAACCATAAGTAAGGTTGGTTAAAAACCTGAAGGCTTAGGAGACTATTTCAATAGTTCAGAAGACCACTGACCACAACTAGCCCTGCCCCCTCCCTATCTTTCAGAGAGAAATCTAACTGCCAATGAATATCATCAGATGCTAAGGTGAGAGGTATGTGTGACAAGGAGACTGTTGGCTAGGCTGGTGACTGAGTGAGTGGAGAATAGGGAACAGATAAGAAATACGTGAGGAGGTAGAAGTGACAAGATTTGACAAATGATCAGATGTAAGTGGTGAAGGTGAGGGAAGACATGAACAATAAGTTTGTTGTGTTGGGAAATAAGTAGTTCGGTTCCTGTGATAGGTGATTTTGTAGATTAGAGTTCTGGATTTAGAGTCAGGAAGTAAGGAAAACCTGAGTTCAAATTTGACCTCAGACACGTGTTAGCTGTGTAACCCTAGGCGAGTCACTTGATTTCTTTCATCCTCAGTTTCCTCATCTGTAAAATGGGAATAATAATAGTATCTACCTCACAGGGTTGTTATTAAGATCAAAGGAAATAATTAATGCAAAGTTGTTTTCAAATCTTAAATATAATGAGATATAATATAATGATAAAATTATATATATATATATATAGTAAAGTAATTTGTAGCTATAAAGTTATATGTAGTATATATGTGGCTATATGTATATGTAATATACTATGAAATACTATGCATATTTTATATATTTCTTACCTAGGGCTTTTTCTGATGTAACTGCTCTATCATAGTACAGACCCTCTGAAAAATCTCATCATTAAAATTTCACCACCTTCAACATAACAATGCTATAAAAGCTTCAGATCATACTCTCAATAACATAATATATAATGTGCTCTATAATATACTCTTAATGATAACTACCTATATCTGAGAGGCAGTGTGATTTAGGGGATAGGGCATTGGACTTGGCATCTGGAAGACGTGGGTTTAAAACTACTCCCCAATACTTACTGTTGTTACTTAACCTCTCTGGGCCTCCATTTTCTCATCTGCAAAATGGAGGTGGGTTGGACTGAATGACTTCCAAAGCTCCTTCCCATTCTAATCTATGATCCTATGATATTCAGTCCTATGAAGCAGCAATTTCTACAAAGGGAATTTATTCTAAAAAACTTAGTAAGTTTTTCAGGGAAATAGTTAACCTGTATGTGGAAAAACAAATAAAACTCCCAATGATTTTGGCCTTTAAACTGAGACACTCTAAGCTAAGATTTCAGAGAGCAGTTTCATTTCCCGTGATAGAATGGGATTAAATAAATATTACCCAAAAACCTACATAAATAGTGACTTTTTTATTTTGTCTTACATATTCCCAGTTAACAGTCCTCTTTGAAGTCTATATAAAGCACTGAAGCTGAGTATGTTTCCCCTTGCTCTATGATGTGCTTCTAAATCACCGATTTATTTTCCAGCCACCAAAACCAGCTTTTTACATAGGGCAATGCATGTTATCAGCCTCAGGCCCAGAAGGCAGTGTATCATTTGAAAGGGTTTTAATGTAATAGGGAGGAAAGCACTACCTGCTAGTAATCACATGATCAGAGAGCCTAAATCGACAGCCCTGAACTACATATTTAAACCTTCAGCTGAAGATGCAGGGCTGTTTGTTCAGCGCTATCCCATCGTTGAATTACACAGCTCACTATAGTTGCAGTCTGATAATTATTATTGATTCACTCTCAAGCTGTCAATCTGGGGACAGCTCTAAAGCGGTCAGTGATGGACAGAAAGAGGATTGGACAGCCACCATCCAACGAGGAAACTTCATCTTGAAAATGAACTTAGATGAGATGGTGCAGGTGGATAAGGGTAATTGATGATTGTTTCAGAGTGGAAGAAGCAGAGATAAAAAAAATCCTCCTTGGCATTCATTCTTAGTGTCCTTAGTGTAATGCTCTAGGGACCATCCATAAACTCCACAAAGTTTAAAGTTTCCCTTTGTAACAGAAAAAGAAATTTGCGTTTTTGAATAAGTTGTAGCAATTCTGTTTTGGTGAATAATTCTAAAATTAGAAGAGCTAAACATCTGTAAAACAGAAGAATTCTCTTAAGAATATCTTTAGTGTGCTTAAATATGTACAGAAGCAAAAGGCATTTATTATCCTAAAATGTATACTTACATCAATACTTTTATAGTGAGTTTAACTTTTTGAAGCTCTTTTTTATCTATTGTTTCATTTTATCCTGGCAACAACTTCTTGAAATTGATTGGGTAGGAATCATTGTCCCTTATTTAACTATTTGATAGATAAAGAAACTGAGGCACATGAAAAGTTAGTGATTTGCCTCAGATAGAACTGCTAGTTAGTCACAGATCTCAGGTCTCCTGACACTTGTTCATTACATAAGTGGCAAAAGTGAAGTTAAGGGTGGAATGGGGGCTTGGAAGGGAGCACAATGCTTTGTGATGTTAGAAACAGCATGGATAATACGATCATTTTCAGTGGGTACACGAAGGAACACTAGTGTTCCTGGAGTTTGATAAGTATGCTGTAAATCATATGGAACTTGTAATTGTGTGTACATATACTGGTGTAGTAGAAAGTCTCACATACATACTTGAAATTAATGACCTGGGTTCATTTCATGGCTCTGATATGTAACTAGTAACATGTTACTAGTTACTAGATGTTATTAGGGACAAGTGTTTTAATTTCTCTGAATTTTAGTTTGCTTATCTGTAAAATGGATATAATGATACTTATACAATTACCTTGCAGGATTGGGGAGAGCACAACACTTAGTAGGCCATAATTGATAGGGAAATATTAATGTATTCTATTTATATTAATTAGAAATAGAGTGGCACAGGAGCCTTGGAGTAAAAAAGACCTGGGTTCAAGTCAATCCTCCAACACATATTTACTATGCACAAATTACAACCTCTCAGTGGCCCTAGTAACTCTTTAAGATAGATAAGTTGCTGAATTATATTGGTAGAGTGAGTTTCTACATTAGGATTTCCCCTCTCTTTAATGAAATCACGTGGACAGGCCAACTAACACAAATAACACCAAGACAACAATTATAATAACAGAGTCAGTTGTATGCCAAATATATATTTCGGTAGCTGTTGAGAAAAACAGCACTTCATTTTATGAGGAATATACCAAACCAAGGTCACAGGAATGGATGTCTTGCTTCTAAAGAAAAAAATATTGACATTTAAGACTTCCTGTTCCTTCAAGCTTTGATTCCCAGAAACCATTTAAAGAGTCTAAGCAAAGAGCATGGCTCTTTGTCGCTCTTTTTCACAGACTTTTTCAATGTAATCCAGCAACTTTAGACTGGTATAGATGTCATACAATCTTTTGTCTTTCTTGAATTGAGATCCAGCATGATACTTGCTGCTTGATAGTGACATTGCCCTGTAATAGGGATTTCCAGTCCTAGATTTGGGTTATGTACCCCTTCCCCAATTGAAATTTTCAAAATACAAATTAATGTTAATTAATTTTAATTCAAAAAGTATATGAGACAAGATACTCTAGGCTATGGAGTTCACTAAATCAAATAATAGGATGTCAGAACTTCAAAAAAGCCCGCGAACCTGTCCTTACTGCACTTAATTCATATCGTAAAGGAAGAAGGAATGCTCTCTTTATTTTTATTTCACTCAGTAATTATTGAAATCCTATGTTCAAGCCTAGAGGGTTTGTATAAGACTCTCCTTACAGGGGCCAAAAGCTGGTTCCACAAAAGACCATCACCAATAGAGAATAGTGAATAAATCCATTTATCCAAAAAGATAGCAAACAGAAATCAGAGAAGTTATACAAATTAGAATATACCAGACAATATACAGAGTGAAAGATATCTCATCTCAGCCAAGAGAGTTCTCATTTCACCTAAGAAGAAATTCCCCAAAATCTCTAGAGAGGTAAGCTGGAAAAAACGGATATACTGGAGGACTAGTTTTCCTCTACACAGCTACCCTCTAAAGTCTGTATTCTCACTCTTCAGTTTCTCCACATAGAATATCTGGAACCACATGTTTCGTCTCTCAAAACAGCAAGAAAAAATATCTCTCTCAAGCTCCCAAACCAACTCACCCTCACACAGGCACACAGCAGTAACCATGATTCTTTCCGCTAAATGAGAAAAGTCTTATGCAGATGCTCTGGGCTTTAAACTAGGATTACACTATGATTACCAAGAGGTTTGTGTAAACTATACTGAGTTCTGTTTTCAATACTCAAATATTCCGGGATGTATGTGATCTTATCCAAGTGAGTATTCCTTGCAAAGATGCAGATTGCAGTCCATACAGGCCTAACCATCCCATGGAAATCTTGTCTATATCCTCCTATAAGTTCAACAGAGGGGGGTCATCCAAGGTACCATTGGCCTTTCCTTTGACATTTCATGGATTCCAGCAGAGTATATGGTCCGTCCAGAGCCTGCCACATACCAGTCTGACTTTTTTTTTCACTCAAATATTTCTTTGTTGATATATGTAATTCCATTTCTCCTTCCCAATTCCTCACCTATAAAGATTGTGCCTTTTAACACCTACTTTGTGCCTCTCCATAATTTTTGGGAGATTTTCAATTTCAGTTCTTCTGAGACTATAGTGCTCCATGACTCAGTCATACAACAGTATTAAATAAAATTATAATCTTGTTTTCTTCAGCTTATCTTTTTCTATTTCTAGGCTTGAACATTTCCAAAATATACTACCTTAAAACCTCAGTGATTAGAGTAGGAGCAAAACCCTTCATGGTTGTTACATTTAAATGTGACAGGCTCATTCTATAACACACCACTAAGCTGGTGTGGGTCTAGGAACTATTCAGTGAATGAATAACTTTGGTCAATGACAGTGACTATACTCTAATCTCTGCTTTGCTAAATGTTCATGGTTAATTTATGTGTTACTACAATATCGGATATATGCGTCACTTTTAAACTATTAAAACTGCTTTCAAATCTGTAGTCTCAATTTATTTTCTTAACAACTTGAAGTAGCTAAAGCTGAAACTATTATCTCTATTTTGTGAAGAAGGAAACAAATAAAGAAAAGTTAAGGGACTTGTTCAAGATCATATAATTTATTGATGTTTGAGTCAGGACTAAGTCCCAGATCTCTTCTTCCCCGGTTCTGAACTCTTTCTACCACACAATGATGCTCATAGTAATTTTTTACTAAGGTACCAAATTCTTCTCTCTAGGTGGCACAGCAGATAGAATACTGGACCTCAAGTCAGGGAAACCTGAGGTCAACCCAGCTTTAAACAATTACTAGCTGTGCAGTCTTGGCCAAATTACTTATCTTATATCTGTTTCAGTCTCATTATTGTAAAATTAGGATAATAATAGTGCCTATCTTCCAGGGTTATTGTGAATATAAAATTATGCAATATTTATAAAGCATACCTTAAAGCAATATATGATTAAACTATTACTGTTACTATTATTATTAGTCAGATATAAAATCCAGTCTTCTTTGACTATAGGATTTAACTCTAGTTAAACTCTACCAAAATTTCATTATTATGCATTTGGGAGATGGAATGCCTTGTTCAAGGTCAAGTGTCATTGAATCACTGAGTATAAGACAAGCATGGGGATGGTTAAGGTGTAAGAAGACTGGAAAGGTGGGGAGTAAGTTCTAAAGAGTTTTGAAAGCCAAAAGTAGGACTTTATGTTGGATCCTGGAGGTGATAGGGAGACCCTGGGGTTTATTAAGTAGGAGGACGTCAAGCTCAGATCTGTGCTTTAGAAAGATTATTTTGGAGATGCTTGGAGGATGGGGTAGAGTGGGGAGAGGCTTGTGGCAGGCAGACCAACCAACAGGTTATTGCAGTAGCCCTGGTGTGAAGTGATAAGGGCCTGTACCAGAGTGACAGTGTCAGAGGAGAGAAGAAGGTGGGGATGGGGGTTGCAACAGTAAAATCAATGGGATTTGGCAACAAAATGGATATAGGGAGTGAGGAAGAATAAGGAATCGAAGATAACATCTAAGTTTTGAGCCTATGTGAATGAGAAGATGGTGGTGCCCTTGACAATAATAGGGAAGTTTGGAAGGGGGAAAGGTTTGTGGTAAAAGGTAATGAGTTCAGTTTTGGATATGTCGACTTTAAGATGTCTATAGGGCATCCAGTTTGACATCTCCAATAGTCAGTTGGAGATGTGAGAAAACAGATTAGGAGAGAGGATGGAGCTGGATAAGTAGATTTAAAAATCATTAGCAGCATAGAGGTGATCATTGAAACCATTGGAGTTGATGAGATTGTTGAGTGAAGTAGTATTGAAGAAGAAGAGAAGAGAGTCCAGGACAGAGATGTGGGGGATATACATGGTTAGCATGTATGGCCTAGACAAAGATTCATGAAAGAAGACTGAGAAGGTGAGATAGGTAGAAGGAGAAACAGAAGAGTGGTGTCCTAAAAGAGAAAAAACTTTCAAGAAGAATAAAGTGATCAACAGTGTCAAAGGCTACAGAAAGAACAAGAAGAATGATGATTAAGAAAAAAGCCATTGGATTTGGCAGTTAAAAGATCATTGGTAATTTTGGAGAGAGTAGTATCAGTTGAATGATGAGGTCAAAAGTCAAACTATAGAGACTTAAAAAGATAATGAGAGGGAAAGCAATTTCTTATCACCAAAGACCTTGGCATTGTCAAATGGCTCAATATTAGAAACATATGTGATTTTGTTGGTGGTAATGATGTTAAACAAGAGGCATTACCATCTGCTTTGCTGATGCACCCTTAAGGAACATTCCATCTGATTTGTAGCTGAAGCCTTCCATATATGTCATCTTTCCCAGTAGAACGTGAGCTCCTTGAAAGCAGGTACTATTCTGTTCATATCTCCAGCACTTAGTGTTCTACACATAGTAAGTGCTTAATAAATGCTTTATTCATTGATTCAACTATTTGCACTTCAACATTAGAGACAAACTGTTTTCTTTCCTTGAACTTAATATGCCATCTCCTATCTCCATATCTGTATATAAGCTGTCCTCATTGTTGAATACCCTCCTTCCTCCTTTCAAGGCTCAGCTCTAGTGGACTTTCCCATACTAAATCTTTCATGATCTTTTTCTTACCCCAAAACAGTTCTGTGCTCTCATTCTTTAAATTATCTTGTAGATCTATCTGAGTATGTGCTATCTCCCTGTGTAGAATATAGGCTCCTTGAGGGCGAGGGCTGTTTCATTTTTGTCTTTTATTCTCAGTGCCTATCACAATGCCTTACACAAAGCAAATGCTTAGTAAATGTTTAGTAAAAGCCATTGATGTATATATGTATACGTGTGTGAATATAAACTTGTATGAATAAATACGTGTATAACTATATTTTTGTTTGAATGGGTAGATAGATAGGTAGACAGAGAGAGAAATTGTAGGGGAGAGAGAGAGAGAGATCCAGTGAAAATGCTTGGAAGATAGATAGATAGAGGTAGACATAAAGATAGATAGATAGATAGATATAGCCAATGAAAATACTCTGAATATTTTGTTTGAGGAAGATGTCTAGGAGGTCAGAGTCATTAGATGGAAGAGTATGTGTATGGGTGTGGAGTGGGGAGAGGTAACGTATAAGAAGACTAGAAAGGTAGGAGGGGCCAAGTTATGAAGTATTTAGAATGTCAAGTAGAAGATTTTATATTTCCTCTCACTTTCTGTACATTAGTTGTGCCATTGCCCAGAGGCGTTAAGAACTGATCAGTGACTGATTTGAGGACAGCCAGGAAAGTGGGTCAAAAAGACAAAATTTTTGCTGACAAGAGGAATCTATTACTGTATCTTGGGAAATGGTTTTGCTGTATGTAAAACTGGAAAGAACTACACTTAGGTCAGGGTAATAGTTCTAGCCCAAGACTGTCCATGTGTTAAATTAATTTAGCCTGCTTTTCTACTAGGCCTACAGTCTAAGAGAAGTCACAGTTGTCAAAGGCCCTTTTAGATGTCAAGTGAAAACTAACACAAAAGGACAAAATTCTATTATATCGAACCTATTGTGAGGTTGCTTGCTAAGCACATGAGTGTGTGGGACTATTTGCCTACATGAAATCTAAATGGGATATCAGCTTAACAATGGCAGACATACAGGCACCTATGTTTGTTTATTTACCACTTTCTAAGTTTAAATGGAGGATTCAGGTCCACACATGAAACTGTAGTTATTTCTCCCTTGGGCAAATAAAGCAGGATATTAGAAAGGATGCTACAATTACATCTGGGGAATACTATACACAGAAGGAAGGTTTTTTCCTTCTAGAGAAATTATATAAAATGACCAGAATAAAGCTAAAAAACAATGACTTCATTTTATAAAATTTTATAGACTCTGGAACTCTAACTTGGCATTGAAAAAACATTTAATTCCTAAAACATA
This sequence comes from Vombatus ursinus, assembly GCF_900497805.2. Lineage (NCBI taxonomy): Eukaryota > Metazoa > Chordata > Mammalia > Diprotodontia > Vombatidae > Vombatus > Vombatus ursinus. The sequence continues at coordinate 17,301 of NW_020945540.1, forward strand.
CAGTCTAAATTTTAAAAAACACAATTTTTGATCCTTTAGCAATATGAGATGAATTTAAAGTTTAGGCCCTTTGGGTTGTGGGGTTTTTTGTTTCTGCTTTTGTTTTTTGCTTTTGTCTTTTTATGAGAAAGAATAGTAAGGTTTTTAGAAATGGAAAAATGGAAGCATTTGGCAGTGTTGCCCATAGGTTGGGTGGGCTCTGGTAGCAAATGGTTTCACAAAGCAGAGGAAATCCTTAGTTAGAGAACAGCAACACAGGTGGCTCTGAAGAAGCTGTGTTGCTCAGATGAAGGATAGAAGCAAATGGTCCCCTTTCATCTGGCAGCAATTCAGTTCTCTCTCACTGTCTACCCCTGAGGCAATATGTGATCACATAGGACCTGCTTGGATTGCTGTAGGTCTAATTTCATATTTCATCTTTGTCCCTATTACATTCAGCCTTGAAGACTATTTCTTCAACTTTCTAACTAAATCGTGGTGACTAATAGCGACCAATAACTTGATCAGCAAGTGTTATGAAGCATATGCCAGAAACTGTGTTGGGTTCTGTAAATACAAAGACAAAAGTGAAAGAATCACAGTCCACAAATACCATACATTCTAATGGGTGAGACAACACACCAGACAAGGGCTCATTTCCTTCCTTGGGGTGGAAAAGGGGGTCTCCTAGGGTTTGTTTTTTCATTGTACGGTATAGCACATCTTTGGGACCTCTTTGGGAGTTTGGAATCTTGGTTGGGCTTTTATACTCTAAGCAGCCAAAATAGATGCCCTAAACCAGGAATGGGGAACCTGTGGCCTTGAGGCCACATGTGGCCCTCTAGGTCCACCCTGCTAAACTGTATGGTGAAGCCTTGCCTGCTTTGGACAAAGTATTTACTCTAATACTTCCAGGATCCATGATGTCATCAATGTGGTTCCACCTTCCACCAATATAGATTAAAATTCCTATTCACCTTAGTAAAAAGTTTCACCACGGCAAAAAATTATTTACCACTTTGTGGTCAATGTTTAAGTGACAAATCTTTTCAAATGCAGTTAGACTGGTCCTTAGATAAATAAATAAACAAATATACATATATATATATATATTTATGTGTGTGTATCTATATATACATATATATATATTCCTTTCCTGGTACAAAGCTTGAAGTTATTTCAGTTTGTAGAATACATGGATTAATGAATGTATATATGTATGCAAAAGCAATTATTAAGCATGTGTTATATGCCAAGAACTGTGTTGGAGATATAAAAACAAAAATAGAAACAATAACTGTCCTCAGTGAGCTTATATTCAAATAGGAACACACACACACACACACACACACACAATGGGAAAACATGGCCAGGGTGGGACTTGCCAGAGTATGCTACACTGTATTGAGGAATTTCTGGTCATAATAAGGCATCATGATAATTTTACACAATAGTCACTTAAGATATTTTTGGATGACTCAATGAATGGATGAATAAGAATACCTCAGCCACTTATTCAAAACATATTAATCTCACTTTAAACACAATTATAGCAATTTTCATAGATATTGCAAACTAAAAGCAGCAAACCATGAAACTGTGTGTGTAGAGGGTACAGTGCCCTACTAAAGACAGACATAAGTCATCAAGAAAAGGCAGCTAACAGTATGGAAGGCAGAGAAACTTTAAAATGAACACAAAAGAATTTTTTAAACTATACTAATCTGGTGTCATTTTGTATTTTTATACAAACCTTTAGCTTCTTTTATTTCTTACTCTCTATCTAGACCCACATTTTCCAAAGTATTTTTCATGAACCTAGGTATCTCCTTCCCCTTTATTGCCTCCTGAATTTTGTTATTGCTGCTCAGAAATGCTACTGATTTTTGTGGTCTGTATAGTCTGTAACTTGATTAAAGCTATCTATTGTCTCACTTTATTTTTCTGATTCCCTAGGATTTGCTAAGTAAACCATTACATCATCAATAAGTAGGGATATTTCTTTTCCCTCTTTGTCTATTTTTATGCTTTTAATATCTTTACCTTTTCTCCCTGCCATTGGCAGCAGTTCTAGAACTATGACAAATAAGAGCAAGGAAAGGAAAGATATATATTCCTTGCTTTACTCCTTTATTTATTGGGAAAGTTTCTTGTGTTTCTCCATTACGTATGAGGCTAATTGTGCTTTACATAGATATTTTTGTCATATTTAAAGAGATTCTTCTCTGTCTATACTTTTGGGAAATTTTTAGGGGGAAAGTGAGTGTTATGCTTTTTCAATAGTTTTTTCTACATCATTTGATATAAGAATGTGGTTTTGAATGGGTTTTTAAAATATGAATAGTAATGTTCCTTGTTTTCCTAATTTTGAACCATCCTTCCACCCCTGGTATAAGTCCAACTCAATCACAGTCATTTTTTTTTTTTGGTAAATTGCTATAGTCTTTTTGTTAGATGAAAATGGGGATAGGTACTAGACCTGTGATTTCTCTAGTAAGAATACTCCCTTTAACAATGTTACTACCTTCTCTGCAACTTAAAGTCTTAGAAAGTTGCCTAGAGTAGAAGGGTTAAACATGCTGCATGCTGGAAGCAGATTAAAATATAATTGAGAAATATCTAATAAAATGAATAAAAATACACTAAAACATAGATAATATATTACATTTTTTTAAAAAAGTTAATATGTGGTCCAAAGAAATCCTTAGCTATGGATTAGTGGTCACCATTTATATTTGAGTTTGACACTATTAGATTAGAGCACTGAGAGGCTAAGTGACTTGCCCAGGGTCATTAGGGCTGTATGTATGTGCAGAGACAGAATTTGAACCCAGGTCTTGGATTTAAGAATAAGTCTCTATCAACTCTGATACACTGTCTGAATTTTATTTAAAATTTTTGAGTATATATATATATACCCATGTGTGTATACATAGGCATATACGTGCAATACATATATAAACATATATGTATATGTATACATATATGTTTATGTGCAATGTTAGTCTATAGTTTTCTTTTGTTGCTTTATCTTTCCATAGTTTAGGTATTAGAACTATACTTGTCAGTCAGTATAAGGACCTAAGAGGTGAAATAACTTCTGCAAGGTTACATTAACAATAAACCATCATATCTATACTAGATATATACACATCAATTTGCAAAGCAAATACATTCATAAAGGAAATATTAAATAAGCTGCAAACATGAATAGTAGGAGTACT
>NW_020945541.1:0-12523 GCF_900497805.2 Vombatus ursinus
ATGTACCAGGCACTTTACAATTATTATCTCACAAGAGCTCGGGGGGGGTAGGTGCTATATTACAGATTTTTACAGATGAGGAAACTGGGACAAACAGCAGAAAAGTGACTTGCCCAGCATCACACAGCTAGTATATGAGGCTGGATTTTAACTTAGGTCTTCCTGACTCTGGGTCCTGAACCCTAGCCATTGCACCACTTAACCAACTTTAGTGGCCATAACACTGTAAATGGGAACAATACTAAAAAAAAAAAAAAAGTATTGAATTCTTGGGAATTGGTCCTAAAGAAATGATTAGGAAATCCGCCTTCCTCCTTTCAATAGAGAGGTGGGGGACTATGGTTGTGAAATATAGCATACATTGTCAGGTATGGTAGCTGTGTTATTGGCTTTGCTTCAATGTCTTTCTTCATTAAAGGAAGTGTTCAATGAAGCAGGAAGGAACAGAGAAATAATTGTGGAATAAATACAATAGGCAACATGAAAACTTAAAATAACCAATTTCAGGAATTCATAGAAACAAAGGAAGATTTGTAAGAACTGATATGGAGTGAAATTAGTAGGACCAGAAAAACCATGCAGCTTCAGACACTAGCTGTGCGATGCTGAACAAGTCACTTAACTTCTGTTTGTCTCAGTTTCCTCATCTGGAAAATGGGGGTGATACAGCACCTACCTTCCAGAGCTGTTGTGAGTATCAAAGGAGATAATAATTGTAAAGTGCTCAGTACGGTGCCTGGTAAAAGTAGCACTAAAAACCAGCCTGATCCTTAGTAACTAATAATTTGTCTCAGTTCTAGAGAACAAATGATGACACATATCTCCTTTTCAGAGACCTAGCAGAACGTGGCATATACTATCAAGCTAGTCACTGTATCATTTGTTTTTGTTTAGCTGTTTCTCTTGGTTAAAAGAGAAGGTTCAAGTACATAGAGCACTGGCCCTAGAGTCAGGAGGACCTGAGTTCAAATCCGATCTCAGACACATGACACTAGTTGTGTGACCCTGGGCAAGTCACTTAACCCCAATTGCCTCGAAAAAACAAAAACAAACAAACAAAAGAAAACAAATTTTAAAAAAAGACAAAGCTCAGTTTTAAGGATATGAAAAGGGGGGTGTATATACAGAAATAGTTGTGAGGTAGAAGTATTAATAAAATTTATTTGTTTTTTTTAAACCTATACTGTGTTAGTTAAAGGAGGGAGACATCATTTTTAGCTGGAGGGTTCAAGGCAAGATAACATGGAGAAAATTACAATTGAATTAGGAATTTGATGGTAAAGACTTTTCCTCTTACCCCTAATTCAGAAATCTGAAAGATCGCTTTATAAATAAGCCATATCATTTCTGTTTTGGTAGACAACCAAACAGAGGTGCCTAGAGGCTTAATCAATCACACCACAAGGTAGGGGGCAAACCCCTATTTGCCTCTTCCTCTCATCTATGCCCCTTCTCTAATGCTTATGTTCTTTCCTCCCTTCTTCATGTTTGAGTCACTCAAATTAACTTCTTATGTTACCTTTACCAAGTTTTATTTCTCATCTCTGAGGCTTGATAGCAGTGTGACCATGGGGAAGTCACTTTACTTCTTGATCTCAGTTTTCCTATTTGTAAAATGAAATAATTCATATTTACACTACCTATCTCACAGAGTTGCTTTGGCAAAATACTTTGTGCACCTTAAAGTCCTATGTTAAAAGGACTTATTGGGTTTATTATTTCTTCTTCTCACTTTTCCTGTCTTTCCTTTCTCTTCATCTGGCCATTGCACAAAAAAGAACACAAAAAATGTGAAAAAGAAAAGGAATTATAAAAAGGAAAAAGGGAATGGTCTATTCTTTGATATAGGACTGCTGCCTGAAGGTGTGGGGTAATACCTTTAGCAGGGCCACCTGAAATCGAATGGGTGTGGGGGGAAATTGCAATGCTTGTTTGAGTCTCTATGCTATGATTAATGTGAACTTTCACATGTCATTTTGGCATAATAGCCTAATTTTATTGGACACAAGCCCTGACACACACAAACATAATTAGTAACTGAGCTGCATGCAGCAACACTAGCTCTAAGAATTTAAAGGCTTGGAATTGAGAAGACACAGCCAGGCACAGAGCATCTTGGACTTAGTGGCATTTCCTACTCATCCCCAGGGGCATCCATGAAAATGGGGGGACATTGGAGGCCAAGAAAATTGCCCTGGCCTCCACTGGACTAATAGAAGTCAAAACTCCAATCAGGTCCTTATTAGTTACTTTGCATGGCCAATATGAAACACCTTTGTTGGTGGCAAAGCAGTGCAATTGCACCTTGAAATTGACAATGATTTTGTGTGTGTGTGTGCTATCTTTGATTGCTCAATAGAAGGTGAGCATTGGGTCATGTACAGAGGTTTTTACCAAATTAATGCCATCAGGGGAATTACACATGAATGGGATTCTTTTTATCTAAACAATTTCATCTAGCTTCTTTACTGCTTTTTCTCTCCATCCAATATAGGCATATAAAATAATTTAGACAAGTAGACATCTGGAATAATACACAAAGAATCAAGTTATCAAAGAGACTATGATTCAGCACCAAGCTACATGCCCCCATTCTTAAGTCATTCAGGAAGCTTAGTATTCAGTCTCTATTTATTCTTTGACAGGTCCCAAATAATCTTTGACACTGTTCTTCTTGGTGTGAAATCATTATTTGAATGACCCAAAATATAATTGAAAGAAGCTCTCCCATTTTCACACCATCCATTTAATTTCATTTTAATTAAAATGAGGCACATTGTTGACTTTAACAGATGGCTTCCGGAAGCTGTCATTGAAATCATCCAGAGTCCAGACACTAACACATGAATATCACTTCCACACTTACATGTATTTAACTTAATAACAACTCTCCCCTCCTCTCCACCCACTCTCTGAAATTATATTTATTTTATATCTGTTTTGCATCTATTTATCCAAGCACGTGTTTTTCCCCTTGATAGAAGGTAAGTTTCTTGAGGACATGGATTCTTTCATTCTTACCTCTTTATCTTCAGCATCCACAGCATCTTACGCAGTGATTGGCACATAGTAGGTGCTTAATAAATGCTTGTTAATTGATTGATTGCCCTTGAATTCTTTTCTTTTATACAATACCACCATGACATCAGCGATATAAGTTCTTTTAACTAAAATTCTTTTCCTACTCTCCATGACAGTAAATGGAACAAATTCACAATCATCCAAAGATTTAAAGCAGGTAAGGACCTTAGACTCCATCTATTTCAACCTTTTCTTATCATAGATACGGAAACTGTGATATGAGAAAGAGATGAAGCTATTGCCAAAAGAACACATTGGTAGTGAGTAAAAAAAATGGAATTTAAATTCAAACCTTCTGACTCCCATGCCAACATACCTTCCTCTATACTATACTCCAAATTCACACTCCCAGTAAGCAAAAATAATCATTGAAGTCACTAACTTGAGAACTGAGTTACTTAACAATCACTTATTCAGCACCTAATTGTGGTCAGAACCAAATAAAATAATATTTGTAAAACATTTAGCATAGTGTTTGACACATAAAAGGTACTTAATAAATGTTTGTTCCCCTTCCCCAGTTTGGGATTTAGGGGAAAGTGAGGTACCTGGTTAAAAGAAGTACAAGGCTGGGAGCAACTCATTGATGAAGAACAAAATGCCAGGATTTAGAATTTAAACTTGAACAAGGAGGAATCATTGAATGTTCTTTAAGCAAGGCAGTAATGTGGTAAATGTCATGTTTTATAAAAATTAATATGTCAATAGTGATCAAAATGGATAGAGGAAGGAAGACATGCAAATAAACCAGTTAGGAGACTATTGCCGTGGTTTAGGCCTAAGAAAGGGATGAAAAACACATTTCAGAGGAAACATTATTAGGGTTTGGTGACCAATTGCAAATAGAGATAGGAGGGTAAGGTAAGGATGAAAAATGACTCCAGGCTTTTGAGCCTAAGGGAGAAGATAACGGTGCCATTGAGAGGAAAAGAGAAGTTAGTAAGGAAATCTGGTTTAGATGTGGGCATCTAAAGGGAGGATTATGAGTTTGGATCTATACTTATTGGGTTTGAAGTGATAGAAGAGTATCCAAATGGTGATGGCTTCTATGTAGCTAAAAATATGGGATTGCCTAGGTCTTGAATGAGAAGTCAAGGCCAGAGATAAAAATTTGGTCATTATCAGCACAGTGGTGATATATGGAGCCTTAAAAGTAAATAAGTTTTTACTGAGTGAGTACAGAAAGAAAAAAGCAGAGGGCTGAAGAATACCCAAGTTTAAGATTTGTGAGGAAAAAGAGGAGTCATGAAAGAATATTCACAGAAACAGAAAGAAAACCATTTGCAATTTCATGGAAGTCAACTGAAAGGGGATTTAAAAGATCTACCATATCAAACATAGCAGAGCAATAGTGGAGGATGAGACCCGAGAAAAGGATAGAAAGCAGTCATTAGTGACCTTAGAGAAAGCAGTTTTAATACCAAGTTGGAGAAAACATCAGATTGCAGGGAAGTCTATCGGGAATAACTGAGAAGGTAATGGAAGCGGCAAATAAAAGCACTCATTCAAGAAGACTGTGAAATGAAAGAAGCAAGTAAGAAAGAAGTTGAAGAGGCCAACAAAGAAAGCTTGAAACCAAAAAGCAGGAAGCCTGTGGAACAAGAGAAATTGATTATGTTGCACTGGTTGTAGAGCACCATTTCCCACAAGGACTCTCTGCCTCAAGTCTCTCCCCCTCCCGTCCATCCTCCACTCTACCATATAAAAGTACAGATGTGGTCATGTCACTCCCTATTAAATAAACTATTAAATTAAATAAATTACCTCCAGGATCAAATATAAATCCTCTGTTTGACTTTTAGAACCATTCATCACCTGAACTATTCCTATCTTCCTTGTCTTCTTATATCTTATTCCCCTCCACATACTCTAATATCCAATGACACTGGCCTCCTTGCTATTCCTCTGGCTAACATTCCCCTCCTCACCTCCATGCCTATGATGTACTTCTTCCTCATCTCTGACTTCTGGCTTCCATGGCTTCTTTCAAGCCTCAACTAAAATATCACCTTCTGCAAGAAGACTTTTCTGGTCTCCATTAATAGTAGTGCCTTCCTTCTGAGACTATTAAATTTATCCGTTATATATCTTGTTTGTACATAGCTGTTTGCATGTTGTCTCTCCCATTAGATTGTGAGCTCCTTGGGGGCAGGGGCTGTTTTTTGCCTTTCTGTGTATTCCCAGAGCTTAGTACAGTGCCTAGTATGTAGTAGGTTTAATTAGTGTTTATTAGTTTGAATTGACTTGAGGAGGAAGAGATATGATCCAGTTCACAGCTGGATTAATTTTAGAAAGCACAAGGAACATCCGTCTCTCTGAAGACAAAGGGAAGAAAGAAAAAAAATGAGGAAAAAAGAGGATGTAGATAAGAGAAGAGGGTTTGTTGTGAGAACTCAAACTTGAAGGTTTTAACCTTCTAAGTAAAATAAGATGGAAGTAGAGCGGAAAGAGGGATGAAGGGAGTGACTGGTGGCTTAAAGGAAAAAGAGGAAGTTTGGAATATACTCTGCAGGAGTAAGTCAGGAAGTCAATGAAGGATAAATGGAGCAGTGGCCAAAGCCAAGTTATAACTAGACAGCACAGTCATTTAATGGGTCTCATTTAGTTAGTTATGAGAACTTTTCCAAAGGTCTTCAGTACCTTGTTGCATGAGTGGAGAAGACAGAGTTCATTGAGAGTAGAAAAGGATAGCTATGGTCATGATGATTTTAGTCAAAGAGGAATAGTACTGAGTTAGAATATTAGAGGCAGATCAGAAGTGGTACAATGCTTTATGATAATAGCATCCAGGGTGTCTTGGTTTTGAGGGAAAATCCATTTATTTTCTTTTCTCCTTCGCTTCTCTGGTTATACAATAGACCCATGGCAGGACATTGTTTAGCCCCATTGCTTCTGGACATGGTAAGGAACAGAGCCAAGTATCTTGACTTAATTCGCCCAGTTGTTCCTAGAAGGACTCAGTTATTTGAGAGACAATTGGTAAAACACCTAATCTAGTGGAAAACATTATCACTCAGGTTCCTGGGGAAAAGACATCAGGTTTTGAAATTATCATGTTCTTACCTATTGTCAGGAACAGATTTGCTTGGAGAGGAGAGGAACGAAATGTGTTCTTGGCTCTTAGGTGAATTTTTTGTGAGGCCAGACCTTGGAAGGAACCATAACACACAGAAGGACCTTGAGAATAGAAGCCCCCTTCTATTTATTTTTTAGAACCCCCCTTTTTGGCATTGTGTATGTGCTGTATGCAGGAAAAGCCAAGACAGTTGCTATAACAGATAAACAACAACAACATGTAGAATTCCCTTTGCTACACTGAAATGGCCCCACAACTGGGAATTATCTTTGCGAGCAAAAGTCTAGCCATGGGTGGATCAAAAAAGATAATACATGTAAATGCTTTGTGAACATTAAAACACTATATAAATATGAACTGTTATTATAATTATTATGGATGAATGATGACATCTGTAGAATGAGTCTTGCTGAGAAAACTATGAGAGTAAATGCCAGCTGGGAGTCCTACCTCATTGATGAATGCAAGTTACTGAGGCTCTACAAGTATCTGGGAAGAGTTCATCATTGGTGGCTATTGCTACTTTCCATGAACTCTCTTATGAATTCATTTGTTTTCACAGTCAATACAATTTTTCTTCTTAGTTCTGTTATCCATGTATTTACAAGGGAAGTAGGTGACATCACACAGTTTTGTGTCATCTAGTGCTAAGTTTCTCAGATTATCTGGTTGGGATCAATTAGAAAGAGATGGTAAGTCCTCCAAGATGTCATGTGTGACATTCAACAAAAGTAATCTGAGGCATGTTTTCTCCAAGCAACAGGGATTATTAATAAAGCAGGTCTAATGACTGACTCAGTTAGCCAAAAGACCCCAAGAAGAAGTACAGCTTCCCTTTTATAGGTTTTTTGGGAGTTTCATAACAAAGAAGAGAACAGGATAGGTAAGGAAATAATACAATTGATTATAGGGTTAGTGATATTATGGGGTGGATGACAACATGATTAGTTACATAGCTGAGGCATGGGAAACAATATGATTGGTTAGAAGTTAGAAATGAGGGGGGGCAGCTAGATGGCACAGTGGATAGAGCACCGGCCCTGAAGTCAGGAGAACCTGAGTTCAAATCTGGTCTCAGACCAAACACTTGACCCTAGCTGCGTGACCCTGGCCAAGTCACTTAACCCCAATTGACTAAACAAAGAAGAAGAAGAAGAAGAAGTTAAGAATGAGGGACTAGCAATGTCCCCTTCCTTCCTACCTGTGACTAAGAAGTGTTCATTTTTCAAGTCCACCTGCAAGGTCAGAGATAGTGGACCAGACATCCTTGAAGAATAGCTTGGTGGCATATAGATACTGGACCAGACTCTAAGCTGCTCTCTTTGTTAGTGTTTCCATTGAATTGCCCTCTGTTACCAAACACTGGTACCTCTGATGACTTGTAGCTGTAGCTATAGGTTTGGGGAATCTTGGTGCCTTTAGCCATCTCCATCATCCTGCCTGTACTCTGGCCCTCCTTTATGTCCCACCTTATCTCAAACTCCCACCTCTGAGATCCTTGGTGCTGAAAAACTATTTTTTGCCTTTCTTTGTATACCCAGCACTTTTAAAGCCCAGTGGTTTGTACTTAGTAAGCACTTAATACAGGCTTGTTAACTTATCTTGTCCAAAATAGGCTATCAGACAACTTCCTGGCCAGGACCAAACCATGCTCCCTTCACCTTTTTAGCTCTAGGTCCAATATATGTTTTGTCTTCCCCTATTAGAATGGAAGGGGAAGCTAGGTGTTGCAGTGGATAGAGCACTGAGTCTGGAGTCAGGAAGATCTGAATTTAAATCCGGCCTCATACACTTACTAGCTGTGTGACCCTGGGCAAGTCACTTAACCCCTATTTGCTCAGTTCCTCATTTGTAAAATGGAGATACACTGGAGAAGGAAATGGCAAACCACTCTAGTATCTTTGCCAAGAAAACTCTTTGGACAGAGTCCATGGGGTCATGTAGAGTTGGATACAATTGAATGACTAAACAACAAATTAAAATGAAAGTTTCTTGAGGGCAAGGACTATCTTATTTTTCTATTTTTACCCTCAGTGTTTAGCACAATGCTTGACATACACTGAATAAATGCCTTTTGCACCCATTTTCATCCATGCATTCATTCATCATCAGGGATCCTGAATGTCTTAAGGATGATAGGGTAAACAGAAAAACGAAAACTATGAAGGATTCTCTAAGTGCCTACATCACCAGATTTTTCTGAAAACAAAATAATATAGTGTCATTATATACTAAAGTATAAAAGTACTTCGCAAAGCTTAAAGTACTATTTAAGCATCATCTATTTTACATTCTTATAAATTATTGTTATGTTGGAGGAGATGGAAAGAGGTTGGGAAGGATAGTAAACAATGTCAGAGAGGCCTTAAAGAAGTTGGTGCACTATAGGCAAATGACATTACATTCAGAAGAAATCTTTTAATTACCTAAAATGACACTAATGAATGAGGAGCCTTCTACTTTCCTCCTTCCACTGAGTTGGGAGTGAGGGGCAGGGTGGAGGGTGGGAAGGAAAGATTTCTAATGAAAAAATACTTTGTAAGGCATCATCTAAGGAGAGAGAGTTTTCTGCTAAGGTGAGGAGTTGGAAGAAGTAATTGAGAAATAATTTTAGGAAATAGTGGGATTCCACAGGCTACAGAAGAAGAAGAGAGCAGGAATGAAGGCTTGGACAAAGTAGGGATGAGATATGTTAGGTTTAAGTAGAATGAATGTCGATGAAATCTCAGCTGAAGACAAACTGGAGTGAGAAATGTATGCCAGGAGTGGCAGGCATAGAGCACTGGGATAGGGGAGACACATCATGCAGACACAGGACAAAGGGAGAACACTGAGCATTATTATCTCAATCTACAGAAGAAAAGTGGGGCTAGGCCCATTTAGGGGACCAGAAAGGGGGAAAGAAAAGAAAGGTTAGTAGGAAACATACATAGACCAAAGAAGATATGTGAACACAGACAGTCAAATGATGAACTCCCTCAGAGAGTAGATAGACACAGAGACATATATACAACCAGCTAAGACCTGACCCCAATATTGCAAATATGGAATGCTGCTTGTAGACAGCAAAAATATCCTTCACCCAAAGTATCCAGGGAACTGAAATAAAACTTTCCTCAATTCTCTATGCACATAAATTGATAACCTAGATACAATAATTCCTAGGATTCCTTTCCTCTCTTTTTTTTTGTTTTCATCACACTTTTTTCCTCACTTTTATCATGTTTCTGACTGTGGAGTAGTAGTAATAGTAGTAGTAGTAGTAGTAGTAGTAGTAGTAGTAGTAGTAGTAGTAGTAGTAGTAATAGAAGTAGTAGGAGAGAGAGACAGAGAGGCAGAGAGACAGAGTCAGAGAGATTGAGAGAGAGCACCTTGTATTCAGGAAGACCTGGGTTCAAATCCTGCTTCTGGTGCATATCGGCTGAGGGACCTTGGGCAAGTCATTGGCCTTCCTAGTGCTCTTGGCTACTCTCTATCTATGACTATAAATTGCAGAGAAGGTGCTGACCTACCTTAGTAAAGGGAGTTTCCTCACCTAGAAGTTCCCTATACCAGTATAATCACAGGTCCAGCCCCAAGTCCTATCTGGATTTAGGAAGGAATACCAGGTATGATTTCATATTTATCTCATCCAGTTAAGGAATTAATTTTATGTTGAGCACTACCAATATAGTATGAGGATGTGTGCCATCAGAACATTTGCTCATCATAAGAGATGCCTCCTCTCACCTCCTCTTGGCTGTATAAATCCCATCAATGCTTCAAGGTACTGTTCACCTGGGAGAAGCCTTCCTGACCCTCACTTGCTCCTTCTGATTAGTTGCTTTTCTAGTTGTTCTAGCATCTTTTTTTAAAGCACACATTTTGATTTTATATTGTTAGCTATTATCTAGAACTTTGTGTCTTCTTTCCTCAACTAGAATGAATGTTCCTAAGTGAAGGACTGCTTCTAGGTGGCATAGCAGATAGAGTGAAGAAGAACTGAGTTCAAATCCTGCCTCAGACAGTTATTAGCTGTGTAATTCATTATCTAATCTCTGTCTTCCATAGTTCTCTCACAAGTAAATGAGAATAATAAGAGCACCTACCTCTCAGGGTAGTTGTGAGGATCAAATGAAATATGATAAGTAAAAATGCATTTCAAAGTTTAAAGTACTATATGACTGTTAATTATAATTACAATTATCCAAAAACATCATTCCCAAAATCATCATGAAGGATGTGGAACTCAAATTCACAGTTCCCAACCTCAACATTCCACCTAATCTCCCTGAGCCTCAATTTCCTCATTTGTAATTAGGTGAATGGATTCTGTGATCTTTGAGGTCCCTTCCAGCCCCAGATGTCCATTCTTATGATCCTCTGCCTTTGTATATTTGCCCAAGCTATGCCCCATACCCGGCATGTACTTCCTTCTGTCTCCTCTTTTCAGAATCCTTAGGTTCTTTCAGTGTTTAGCCCAGGTGCTTCCTCCTAAATGAAACCTTCCCCAATTCTATAGCCCCACCAGGATATTGTTGCTATATCCCTCTTCATTTATTTGAATACATGTTGTATCCACCAGTAGAATATAAGCTATTTGAATACCTTAATTTTTTTACATCTAGTCCCAAGCAAAAGGCTTATACCTTAAAAATGTTGGAGATAGTGTAGGTGACATATTCTACAACCTAAAGCATTCTATGTGTCAGCTACTGTTATTACTCCTACTGATTGCTTTAAAACATGCTTTTACCAACCAAACAAAGAGTGCAAAACAGTGAAAACACATTTTCAAGTGGTAGGGTCCCAACAGAAAGTGCATTTTAACAAAGACCTTATTTACACTTTTCCACCATTCAAAATATTTTTCATATTTCCACCCTGGGCTCTGCCCCACAAAGAAAGCAAGCCACTGCAGGGCCAAGCTCATTTCTGACCTTAATACACTTGGTCTGTCGAAACTCTCTAAGGTAAAGTGTTTTTAGTGAATGTGAAATATCTTTTCTTTTTTTTTTCTTTAATGCTTCATCTTCCTCCAGGCATAAAAAAAGCTACATGTACAAAAACAGAAATGAAGATAATTGAAATAATTATGTAGCAAATATAGGGAGCTGGAAGAGAGATGAAGTATTATTGAGAGAAAAAAGATCATTTTTACCTTTACACTCAAGCTTGGGTGTCTAACTTCATCAAATAAGCCAGATAATTGATCATCTTTCTCCTTTTTTCCATCTGGAAAGAGGATTGGAAAACATTATTTTTTTTTCTAGTCAGGTTTTTCCATCGCAGTTTAACTAGATTTCCAAAACTCTTGGCACAGGTGTTAAGCAAATAATCATAATTCTCAACAGCAAATGACCACTTCTTAAAGAAGCATCAGTTTTCTAAATGTCAACCCAGAGGTTTTCCCACAAGGAGAGATGTTTTTCCTTGATTAGATTTATAGTATTTTCCATATCCTTAATCAATGCTGCTTCAATCAATTAACTCTAATCAACTTTGCTCCTTAATTTGATAAATTATACTAATAAACTTTAATTCTAACAAAGAAAAATGCAGATTTGTAGTCAATCCCCTTTTATTTGAAAGAGATATTCCGACCATTTTCAGAAAGGATGCAATCCAATTTCTGTTTTTGTTTGTTTGTTTTTTGGAGACCAGGGCAAAGTTAGTATTTTCTGTCAGCATAAGCCCAAGGAAATCAGATGTTATATAGCTATGGATAGTGTCAGGTCTCCTTCATGGGTAATCATGTAAGTCTATTAATAGGTCAGTGTACTTTCAGCTTGCTTGTTGTCTGATGATGGATGAAGTATACCATGATTGGGGGTGGGGAGGGGAGATGTTGGGTTGAAGAACAGAAAAATTTCGGGGCTTGAAACTATTGCATGATATATGCATTAGCCTGCATGTTCTTTAAACTCTGGTACACCATCTTCCCTTCCAGAGTTTTCTGTCCTTTCTTTCTAATCTGGTATTTGGAATTCTTCTTTTCTCGCAGCGTCTGACAACCAGACTAGGATATTGGTTTTCCAAGAGACCTTGTTCTTGGATGACTGAATCAGGTCACGTGCTCAGTAAATAAATGAATCAGTAGTGAGTGCTTTATCCTCTGTATCAGCCATTAGATTATAAATGCCTGACTGCTATCCCTTTTGGAGCTTCCCACAATATCATGTATGGTACTACATATAATGTGTAACCAATAAATGCTGCTAGCTTTATGCAGAATGCCTCCCTAAAGTTTATCCGAACAGAGTGTAAGAGATGAAGGAAGCCTTACAGTTTGAATTTCAGCAGCATCCTTAGGATTTTGTCCAAGGTTCTTGAAACACATACACACACACACACACACACACACACACACACACACACACACACACA
>NW_020945542.1:0-20505 GCF_900497805.2 Vombatus ursinus
CACACACACACACACACACACACACACACACACACACACACACACACTATGTTTAGTGGAAAGGTCACTAGCTCCAAAATCAGGAGACCTGGATTCAAATCCTACCTGTGGTGTTTGACCTATGTCACCTTGGGCAAATCACTTCCTTATGTGAGCCTGTTTCCTCATCTATAAAATGAGTTTGTTGGATCAGGTGGTCTCTAGTTCTTTCTAGCTCTCGATCTATGACTGTCTCTACCATCAGTGGTTTGATGCATTACTTAAGTCTTCAGCAGCCTTCTGGGAGGAAAAGTTGACCATTCCTCCACAGATTCATACCTAGCAATGATTCAACTCTTCCAGAACTAATTTATTTTCTTTTAATAAGATGCCCATTTCAAAAAATGTTCGTTTATAGAATAGCAGAACCAGAGGGGGGCCTTTATTTCACACAAACTGCCCCCCATACACACTCACACACATCTGAATGCTCTCTCTCTTCACCTCCATACCAGAAAATTCCTGGATCCTATCAAGGTTCAATCATATGCCACCTCCTACACAGTTTATACGTATCCCTCCATTTGTTAATATTCTTCCCTCTTTCAAATTACATCCTATTTATTGATTGATCTACATGTCACATGCCCCTAGTAGAAAGTAAATTCCTTGACTTTTTCTCAAGGAGAAAGTAAATTCCTTGAGAAAAAGTACCATTCTGGTTTTGTTATTTGTTATTCACTTAATATATTTTTTATCATATTGAATTTTCAAAACTCAGTAGAACAGCAAAGCACAGTGGAAAAAAGCACTGGTACTGGATCCAGATCTTATCTCTGATACTCCCTAGGTGACCTTGGATAAGTTGCTTCACTTCTGGGCTTTAGCTTCCTTGTGTGTAAAATAAAAGGATTGGACCGGATAGCTTCCAACTTCCCTTTCAGATCTATGAATCTAGGGGCAGCTAGGTGGCGCGGTGAATAGAGCACCGGCCCTGAAGTCAGGAGAACCTGAGTTCAAATCCGGCCTCAGACCAAACACTTGACACGTACTAGCTGTGTGACCTTGGGCAAGTCACTTAGCCCCAATTGCCTTACCAAAAAAAAAACAAAAACAAAAACAGATCTATGAGTCTATAATTCTAGAAAACTGAGACTCAATGAGATTAAATGACCAGCCCACAGCCACTCAGTTAATTAATGAAAGAGTTAAGCCTAGAATTTAGATCTCCTGAGTCCCAGACCACCGTTATTTCCTCTCCATCTTGCTTCCTCCATTGCTAATTCACAACGCAGGAGTAGATGAATCTTGGTTTCATCTGTAGATTTTTGTAGGAAGGGAATGGTAAAAGGGAAGAATTTTGTAGGAAGGAATGTATTCATTCACTTGAACAAAACCGTATTGCAACAAAATAATGTGGCAGTTCCATGAAGTTTCTTAAAAACGCATTACATTTGTATCTATCTGCAAGTGAGTTCCTCTACAAAAAGCCACAGAAGTGATTCCCTTTGTAGGAATCACTTATTTTGTAACTAGCTTACACTCTTTGTAAGACTAGGGGGATAATTACATTGAACATAGGCTTATTTCCTGGATGAAAGAATCACTAGAAAACTGCTTTGACTTGTGTGTGTGTGTGTGTGTGTGTTTGTGTGTGTGTGTGTGTGTGATGTTTGTTCTGATATTCAGAATCAGAGTCACTGGAATGTTGCCCCATGGTTCAAGTAAAGGAGAATCTTCCTTCCATTAGTTGTGTCTAGACCATGAGATGAGAGGAGGAGATTGCTCTATTAAGGAGCAGGCAGGTCTGTTACAGAGATGATATTCCTCCAGAGCAAAGGGCCAATCTAAACCCCAGGTGTAATCCCCATGTTACTTTCTGCCTACTGAGAAGGGGCTCTTATGGAGCCTCACTTCTCAAGGGAAGAAGTGTTCTTCTTTGCGCCATGTTCTGAGGGACCTCACAGACAATTCTGTCCAGAGTAGAGCAGTAGGGCATTTTTTGCCAGCCTAGCAACTGGCAGGCTGAGAAGTAATATCACATGGTGAAGAGGAGGCCTCAAGACCCTAGGGACAAGGCCAGAACTGCTGGAGCAAGGATTTCCCAAGACAAAAGAGTTCTTCCAGAGAGGAAGCAAGTACCTTCTCTGCTCCCAGATAGCCTTAGGACAAATAGTGAACTAGGAAACAATCTCTTGGATCATAGTTCCCACTGCTTCATGACTGACTGAGTGGGGAGACTAAAGGGTTCTGAGTGGGACTGAATACCAGGCCCTATACTAATGGCTCCAAACCTCTTGGCATGAAGCAAGGGGTCCAGGCCTCAGTGGGCCTCCACACTTCATCACGTTCAGTCCTTTAGAATGGGTACAGGAAGAATCACAGTGGACACAATTTACTGCTTCCTAATAGTAGTCAAAAGGAGTTTGAGGTGTAGAAACATTTTGGAAATATATCTAACTCCTGTATCAAAAGAAATCCATATTTGCAACCAGCTATTTGAATTTAGAGCATTAAAAAAAAATCTTATCACTGTCTCAGGTTAAAATGATTGAGTTGACAGCAGGACTTCAGGCACTCCTGCTTTCCCAAGGGATTCCCTTGACCTTTCAGAAATTAAATAGAATAATGAAAGATAAACTGTGTAAAATGCCAACACACTTCCTTTCCCCTTCCTCCTCTAATTATCTACTTAGCCAGGTCCTTCTGTATCTATCCATATCATTGGAAAGGAACCCTGTACAGAAATTTATCCCCACGCATTCATCAAATAGAGCCATACAGTTTGTAGATTTGAATGTTAATTTGACTCTTTTTGTGCTCTAATTAAAATCAGCTCAATTTCATAAATTAGAGGTATTTATATGCAGGAATACGGAAGGGACAAAGAAAGGAATGAAGGAAGCATTTAAGTGCCTACTATGTGCCCGGCACTGTGCTAAGTGCTTTACAAATACTATCTCATTTGACACAACGTTGGCAGGTAGTACTATTGTTATCCCCATTCTATAGTTAAGGAAACTGGGGCAGAGATAGATTCAGCGACTTGCACAGAGTTACACAGCTAGTAAGTGTCCAAGGCCAAATCTGAACTCAGGTCTTTCTGATTTCCAGAACCCTACCCATTGTGCCATACAAGTACTTCTAGGCTTTCTATTACTCATTCTGGATATGAAGTCACAAATGCTCTTTTTCTTTATTTAAATGCATGGTAATATTGGAAAAAGCTGGATAAATTCAATGTCATCTAGGCAGTCTGATTATTGCATGAGGCAAAGTGTTGGTTGTAGAGTGAAGAAGACCTGGGTTCAACTCTTCCCTCTAATGCTTAATAGCTGTGTGATAATGGGCAAGTTGCTTAATCTTTCTGTGCCGTAGACAACTCTATCTGATAAATTATAGATACTCCACCTCCAATGGAAGGCACAGAGATCCTTGTCATAGAAGGCATAGTGTTCCATTCTAGATGGGATGGCTATAATTCCTACACAATTCCAATATCTTGTTATTGCTTAGTTTACATGCTGACATTCATTTTTCAATATTTTTAATAATTGACATCAAGAATATTAAAAATATCTTGAAATATTTTTCTTTCTTTGTTCCTTCCCATCTATATTCCTTCCTATATACTTTTCTTTCTTTTTCCTTTCTTTCCTTCCTTCCTTTTTTCCTTCTTTCTTTCCTTCCAAAAAACAAGGGAGAGCAGGAGGAGATATAAGAAATGGCCAAATATGATCTTTCTTTCTTTCCTTCCTTCTTTCTTTCTTTCCTTTCTTCTGTACTTTCTTTCTTTTTTCTTCTTCCCTTCCTTTCCCTACCCTCCCCTTCTTTCTTTTTTTCTTTCTTTCTTCTTTCTACCTTTCTTTCTTTCCTTCTCTCTCTCTCTCTCTCTCTCTCTCTCTCTCTCTCTCTCTCTCTCTTTTTCTCTCTCTCACTGTCTCTCTCTCTTTTCCTCTCCTCACCTCTCCCTCTCTCCCCCTCCTCAATCTCTATATGTCACCTGGGTTAGAAGTATAGCAGACACTCCTAGGCCTGATCACATTTTTGATCAGCAGAGGGGCTTTAACCTGCTCCATTTTTTTCTAACCAGAACTGATTAGCCCCTCCTTAGGTAGCTGGTAGATCCCTGCTCCTGAGGTCTCACCATACTGGGGCCAGACTTAGTTCAAGCAATCTACTGACTTAGCTCACTGCAGCTCAGACCTCCTAAACTCAAGCAACCCACCAGCCTCAGTTTCCCCAGTACCAGATATGACAGGCATATATCACCAAGCCTGGAGAAATAATATTTCTAATAATGTCTCATTTGTACACCTCAATATAGAAGGTATACTAGGATTGGAATTAGTGGCTCTGATTAGAATCTTAATACCTGTCCTGGATCACCATTTCATAAGGGGACCCATATGTACCCACTTCATACCCAGCCCAATTCATTCTCTGGACTGTTCCAACTCCTCACCAACAGCCTTGCCCACTTCAAGATATATCTACCCCAAGTCTACTCTGTGATTAGTGAGTCCTGCCTAAGATTGATATTTTATGAGGGGTCCCTTATTTCATGAGGCTTGTTTATTTCATTTTTAGCTCAGTTCATTCTCCAGATCGCTCAACCTCTTCACCAACAGCCTCGTCTCCTCTTACCCTACTCTCCCAGTGCTTTTCAACTCCCTTTATATCAATTTTCCCTGTTGGAATATAAACTCCTTGAAAATAGAGACTCACTTGTTTTCCTGTATTTACACTCCCAGAGCTTAGCACAGTTTCTGGCACACAGTAAGTGCTTAATAATTCTCTCTTTCTCTCTCTCTCTCTCTCTCTCTCTCTCTCTCTCTCTCTCTCTCTCTCCCCCTCTCTCCCTTATTCCCTCCCTCCCTCTTACTTCTATCATCTATTTATACATCTATCCATCTCTATGTTTCATCTATCCATCTCTATCATCTATCTATCCATCTATCTCCATATATCTATCTGTCTATCTATCCATCTCTCTTTATCATCTATCTACCTATTATCTATCTACCCATCTCTCTCATTTCCCATCTATCTAATATCTAACAGTTCTCTTATTTATTATACCAACATAACCTTGAGCAAGTGGAGATGGGGTAGGAGAGCATGGAAAGGACATTCCAGGTGGAGTCAATGGCATGAGCAAAAGCATGTAGAATGTATCAGAAACACATGAAGCTGTTGATGGCCTGATGATGGAGAGAGCATTCAATTGGCAAGCTAAAGGCTAAGTTGAAGTCCCAGCTCTGACACTTAATATCTTGAATGAGTCATTTAACCTCTTTAGACCTCAGTTTCCTCACCTCTAAAATGAGGGGTATAGCTTAGACTACTTCCAAGGTCCCTTCCACCTCTAAATCTATGGTCATGGAATTCTATGAAATACTACCCATTGTTTATGGCTGTGTTAGAAATGCCTGAAAGTAGAGCTTTATCATAGAAGCACTGCTGAGAAAGGGCTAACTATAGCAACTTAAATACTATTATTGTCTCCCTAACTACAGCAACATAAATAGGTATTTCTGATTATAATAAAAAGTCAAAAGATCTTACAAGATACACCAATATCATCACTGAACTAAAAAATAAACAAACAGCAGAGAAGAAAGAAGGGAAAATTCCAGACCTTAATGGTGGGCAATAAGCAATTAATCTTCCTGTTCATGTAAACAAGGTGATTTTTCTTTTCCTAACGTGACATCAAAGCCAAAACATATGTGATTCCTTTAATAAATCAGTCACTCCTATGTATGTGGTCATGCCTTCTCATGCACTCAATATTAATATGATGCCTCTAGCAGGTTTCTCTTATTTTTTCTTTACCTTCAAAATACAAAGTTGTATATTTAAATTCAAGCGATGTTTCCTTTTAGAAATAATCAGTCAAAAGAACCCAGAAAGCATAGAAGCTGGCAGCCTTCCCAGTGGAAATTTGTTAAAGATAGAAACATAAAATCCATGCCATCCTTTCTCTGTTTGCTTTTGGTTCCTTGGGGCCAGGCTAAGATTGGTGGCATGGTGGATGAGAGGTACCTCATGGCTTAGGTTAAGTTCTCTGGGGATGTGGTGCTGTGGGGCCCTTTGTGAACTTAATTGTATTTTCAGATTTTCCTACCTTGTTTACTACTCACTATGGGCCATAGGATTAGAAAGGCAATATGGTGGAGTGTATAGGGCACAATTAAAAAGACTTTCATCCAAATCCTACTTTAGATATCTACTCGTTGTGTTACCCTGAACAAGTTATTCAACTTCACCATACCTCAATTTACTCATCTATAAGATGTTCTAAGTCTATCATTCCATGGTAATCATCCATAGTTGGAAGGGACCTTAGAGATCATCCAATTCAACTCCATATTAGAGATGAGGTAACTGAGTCCTATGGAGGAAATTTAGCAGATTTACCCAAGGTTCCACTGATAATAATATAATGAGGCTCTGGAATCAAAAGACCTGGGTTCAAATTTCATGTTTAAGGTTTACTATCTTTGTGATCTTGGGTAAGTATTTTAACCTTCCTGGGCCTTACTTTCTTCATCCTTAAAAAGAAAGAGTTGGATCAAATGGCTTCTAAGGGCCCTTCTAGCTCTGGATCTCTGATCCTATGAGCAGAGTCAGGATTCAAACCTCAGCTCTCTAAATCTAGTCTTGTTTTCATTATGCCACACTGGCTTTCTTTTTATGCTCTAAATGACCTCTTTCAAATTTCAAGGTTTCCCCCTGCTGATGTTTAGAGGTGGTGAATGGATCCATACTCAGGGTATTCAGATGCTTCCTGAGTTCATATAATTGGATCATAACCCCTTTCAACTTATAGTGGGATTTTTTAGTCTATCTTTATAATTCCTACTAAGGTCCATGAACGCTTTTCTGGAATTCCCCACTTATATTTCTTACTACCCCCTCTACTTGCAGGTATGTAGTGCTTTTTGGCTCCTAAAGACCCCTATTTCACTACCTCCCTCAATTTAATTAACATTTGTTACTACTAAGTGAAGGCACTGAGCTCATTCTTTCACTCTCCTAACATATCACCTGTCAGATTTCCTCTTCACTCAGTTCACCACAGCTAGGTATTAAAAAAAAAAAAACATTAATCTAATCGTCACTAATTCGTAAAGAACTGATTACTACCTCCCCTCTCCCAAACTCCCAGCGTCTTATAAATATCTCTAGTTGGTTGGAATTCAGACAATGTGGGGTAGAAATGGAGGTGGGAGATTTCCCTTAAATCATACTTGTCAATTTACTCCCCTATGTAGGAGAAATACAAATCTGTCCCCTAGTTAATTCCCTCCATCTGAAGCACTCTTCCAAAGACTCCCTGGATTTCTTATCCAGGGTCCCCCAGGAAGCAAAGTCTTAAATCTCCTGTGAAAAAGACCTCATTAATGTGATTATTTTGCCTCCTTGAATTGGGAGGAGATATAGAGTGAACATTGGGATCCTGGGGCCAAGTTGGCTTTAGGTAAGAGATTTTTCCTTGCAAATTGTCTCATTATATTTATAGTGCTCCCTCTGGGACCATTTGTCCAACTCCCACTCTTTCAGGAAGGCTAAGTATTCAGAAGGCAGCTACTACTACTTTTCTCCTCAGGTTTCTAGGGATAAAACCTGCCAGGATTTCTAGTAGTGTCATTCAAGGGCCTATGCTACCAATTGATTATCAGCTAATAGACATAGATTGGCTTCTTAGCAAAGGGTATTTACTAAGTTGATATGACAAAGACATTTATTATAAAAACATCTTCCCAAAAACAGAGATGCATTCTTACCTTGCATACACAAGGTCCTTGGAGACAGTAGGCTCAAACTTAGAGTATAAGCAGCCAAAGTATAAGCTCACAGGTACTTACTACTGAAAGTCCTTTTCTCTCTTCATGTAGTCTTTATAAATTGAGGCCAAAAAGGGTTTTGTGACTTGTCCAAGGTCACATAGGTAGTAAGTGACAAGTCCATTTTAAATCCAGCCCTTTGGCTCTAGATCCTGCCCTTTCTCTGTACAACAGAGGCTTTCAGATTATTACTGAGCAAAAACCATGACACACTGATTGCTGTATAAAATTTCAATGATTATTTTTTTTCTTTATTCTTTACCATTGTACCACACTGCCTCTAATCAGTTTCCTCACCTATAAAATGAGCTGATTTGGCTAAAAGTAGTCTATGATTCACTCGAATACTAATATGCAGTTCTGTGTTCTTGAATTTGCCTCAGGTTGGTCTAATGAGTGAGTACTCAAGGACAAGGGCAATTATGATTAGCTGTGGCAAAGCATAAGATGTTTGGGAAGATAACTTTCATGTACTGGACAAGGAAGAATATGGACTGAAGTAGTATGAGGTTTCATGGATAAGCTGGTATTAAATCCATTCAAAATTCATTCCAGTGGCTTTATTTCATATCCAAAAAAGCAATCAATTCAATATTTGCATGGCTTTTGCTAGGGGTTGGGACTACAAAGACAAAAGGAAAGCAGTGTCTCCCTTTAAGGGGTTTACATTAGGGATGGGAGTAGAACACTGTAGCAGATCAGTAAACAGAAGGTGAAGGAAAGAGAGAGAGAGACTTAAGAGTGAGTTAACAGCCAATAGGGAGAAGCTTCCTCTAGGAGGTTGCATCTGAGCTGAACCTTAAAGGAAGCTAGGGATTCCAGGAATTGGGATGAAAAAGGACTTCATTTCATGTAGGGACAACAATCCACGCAAAGGCACAAAGACAGGAGATGATATGCTAAGTTTGGATTTTATTCATTGTAGTGGGACAGATCATGATAAAGCAAATCTGGAAAGATAGACAGGACTTCTGTTATGAAGATATTTAAATGAAAGAATATAGTTCATCCTAAAAAGCAATAAGGAGTCATAGAAAACTTTTGGGTAAGAGGAGGGATATGGTCTGACCTATGTTTTAAGAAAGTTAACCCGACAACCATAAGTAAGGTTGGTTAAAAACCTGAAGGCTTAGGAGACTATTTCAATAGTTCAGAAGACCACTGACCACAACTAGCCCTGCCCCCTCCCTATCTTTCAGAGAGAAATCTAACTGCCAATGAATATCATCAGATGCTAAGGTGAGAGGTATGTGTGACAAGGAGACTGTTGGCTAGGCTGGTGACTGAGTGAGTGGAGAATAGGGAACAGATAAGAAATACGTGAGGAGGTAGAAGTGACAAGATTTGACAAATGATCAGATGTAAGTGGTGAAGGTGAGGGAAGACATG
Organism: Vombatus ursinus; assembly: GCF_900497805.2. Classification (NCBI taxonomy): domain Eukaryota; kingdom Metazoa; phylum Chordata; class Mammalia; order Diprotodontia; family Vombatidae; genus Vombatus; species Vombatus ursinus. The sequence goes on from NW_020945542.1 coordinate 9,222, forward strand.
AACAATAAGTTTGTTGTGTTGGGAAATAAGTAGTTCGGTTCCTGTGATAGGTGATTTTGTAGATTAGAGTTCTGGATTTAGAGTCAGGAAGTAAGGAAAACCTGAGTTCAAATTTGACCTCAGACACGTGTTAGCTGTGTAACCCTAGGCGAGTCACTTGATTTCTTTCATCCTCAGTTTCCTCATCTGTAAAATGGGAATAATAATAGTATCTACCTCACAGGGTTGTTATTAAGATCAAAGGAAATAATTAATGCAAAGTTGTTTTCAAATCTTAAATATAATGAGATATAATATAATGATAAAATTATATATATATATATAGTAAAGTAATTTGTAGCTATAAAGTTATATGTAGTATATATGTGGCTATATGTATATGTAATATACTATGAAATACTATGCATATTTTATATATTTCTTACCTAGGGCTTTTTCTGATGTAACTGCTCTATCATAGTACAGACCCTCTGAAAAATCTCATCATTAAAATTTCACCACCTTCAACATAACAATGCTATAAAAGCTTCAGATCATACTCTCAATAACATAATATATAATGTGCTCTATAATATACTCTTAATGATAACTACCTATATCTGAGAGGCAGTGTGATTTAGGGGATAGGGCATTGGACTTGGCATCTGGAAGACGTGGGTTTAAAACTACTCCCCAATACTTACTGTTGTTACTTAACCTCTCTGGGCCTCCATTTTCTCATCTGCAAAATGGAGGTGGGTTGGACTGAATGACTTCCAAAGCTCCTTCCCATTCTAATCTATGATCCTATGATATTCAGTCCTATGAAGCAGCAATTTCTACAAAGGGAATTTATTCTAAAAAACTTAGTAAGTTTTTCAGGGAAATAGTTAACCTGTATGTGGAAAAACAAATAAAACTCCCAATGATTTTGGCCTTTAAACTGAGACACTCTAAGCTAAGATTTCAGAGAGCAGTTTCATTTCCCGTGATAGAATGGGATTAAATAAATATTACCCAAAAACCTACATAAATAGTGACTTTTTTATTTTGTCTTACATATTCCCAGTTAACAGTCCTCTTTGAAGTCTATATAAAGCACTGAAGCTGAGTATGTTTCCCCTTGCTCTATGATGTGCTTCTAAATCACCGATTTATTTTCCAGCCACCAAAACCAGCTTTTTACATAGGGCAATGCATGCTATCAGCCTCAGGCCCAGAAGGCAGTGTATCATTTGAAAGGGTTTTAATGTAATAGGGAGGAAAGCACTACCTGCTAGTAATCACATGATCAGAGAGCCTAAATCGACAGCCCTGAACTACATATTTAAACCTTCAGCTGAAGATGCAGGGCTGTTTGTTCAGCGCTATCCCATCGTTGAATTACACAGCTCACTATAGTTGCAGTCTGATAATTATTATTGATTCACTCTCAAGCTGTCAATCTGGGGACAGCTCTAAAGCGGTCAGTGATGGACAGAAAGAGGATTGGACAGCCACCATCCAACGAGGAAACTTCATCTTGAAAATGAACTTAGATGAGATGGTGCAGGTGGATAAGGGTAATTGATGATTGTTTCAGAGTGGAAGAAGCAGAGATAAAAAAAATCCTCCTTGGCATTCATTCTTAGTGTCCTTAGTGTAATGCTCTAGGGACCATCCATAAACTCCACAAAGTTTAAAGTTTCCCTTTGTAACAGAAAAAGAAATTTGCGTTTTTGAATAAGTTGTAGCAATTCTGTTTTGGTGAATAATTCTAAAATTAGAAGAGCTAAACATCTGTAAAACAGAAGAATTCTCTTAAGAATATCTTTAGTGTGCTTAAATATGTACAGAAGCAAAAGGCATTTATTATCCTAAAATGTATACTTACATCAATACTTTTATAGTGAGTTTAACTTTTTGAAGCTCTTTTTTATCTATTGTTTCATTTTATCCTGGCAACAACTTCTTGAAATTGATTGGGTAGGAATCATTGTCCCTTATTTAACTATTTGATAGATAAAGAAACTGAGGCACATGAAAAGTTAGTGATTTGCCTCAGATAGAACTGCTAGTTAGTCACAGATCTCAGGTCTCCTGACACTTGTTCATTACATAAGTGGCAAAAGTGAAGTTAAGGGTGGAATGGGGGCTTGGAAGGGAGCACAATGCTTTGTGATGTTAGAAACAGCATGGATAATACGATCATTTTCAGTGGGTACACGAAGGAACACTAGTGTTCCTGGAGTTTGATAAGTATGCTGTAAATCATATGGAACTTGTAATTGTGTGTACATATACTGGTGTAGTAGAAAGTCTCACATACATACTTGAAATTAATGACCTGGGTTCATTTCATGGCTCTGATATGTAACTAGTAACATGTTACTAGTTACTAGATGTTATTAGGGACAAGTGTTTTAATTTCTCTGAATTTTAGTTTGCTTATCTGTAAAATGGATATAATGATACTTATACAATTACCTTGCAGGATTGGGGAGAGCACAACACTTAGTAGGCCATAATTGATAGGGAAATATTAATGTATTCTATTTATATTAATTAGAAATAGAGTGGCACAGGAGCCTTGGAGTAAAAAAGACCTGGGTTCAAGTCAATCCTCCAACACATATTTACTATGCACAAATTACAACCTCTCAGTGGCCCTAGTAACTCTTTAAGATAGATAAGTTGCTGAATTATATTGGTAGAGTGAGTTTCTACATTAGGATTTCCCCTCTCTTTAATGAAATCACGTGGACAGGCCAACTAACACAAATAACACCAAGACAACAATTATAATAACAGAGTCAGTTGTATGCCAAATATATATTTCGGTAGCTGTTGAGAAAAACAGCACTTCATTTTATGAGGAATATACCAAACCAAGGTCACAGGAATGGATGTCTTGCTTCTAAAGAAAAAAATATTGACATTTAAGACTTCCTGTTCCTTCAAGCTTTGATTCCCAGAAACCATTTAAAGAGTCTAAGCAAAGAGCATGGCTCTTTGTCGCTCTTTTTCACAGACTTTTTCAATGTAATCCAGCAACTTTAGACTGGTATAGATGTCATACAATCTTTTGTCTTTCTTGAATTGAGATCCAGCATGATACTTGCTGCTTGATAGTGACATTGCCCTGTAATAGGGATTTCCAGTCCTAGATTTGGGTTATGTACCCCTTCCCCAATTGAAATTTTCAAAATACAAATTAATGTTAATTAATTTTAATTCAAAAAGTATATGAGACAAGATACTCTAGGCTATGGAGTTCACTAAATCAAATAATAGGATGTCAGAACTTCAAAAAAGCCCGCGAACCTGTCCTTACTGCACTTAATTCATATCGTAAAGGAAGAAGGAATGCTCTCTTTATTTTTATTTCACTCAGTAATTATTGAAATCCTATGTTCAAGCCTAGAGGGTTTGTATAAGACTCTCCTTACAGGGGCCAAAAGCTGGTTCCACAAAAGACCATCACCAATAGAGAATAGTGAATAAATCCATTTATCCAAAAAGATAGCAAACAGAAATCAGAGAAGTTATACAAATTAGAATATACCAGACAATATACAGAGTGAAAGATATCTCATCTCAGCCAAGAGAGTTCTCATTTCACCTAAGAAGAAATTCCCCAAAATCTCTAGAGAGGTAAGCTGGAAAAAACGGATATACTGGAGGACTAGTTTTCCTCTACACAGCTACCCTCTAAAGTCTGTATTCTCACTCTTCAGTTTCTCCACATAGAATATCTGGAACCACATGTTTCGTCTCTCAAAACAGCAAGAAAAAATATCTCTCTCAAGCTCCCAAACCAACTCACCCTCACACAGGCACACAGCAGTAACCATGATTCTTTCCGCTAAATGAGAAAAGTCTTATGCAGATGCTCTGGGCTTTAAACTAGGATTACACTATGATTACCAAGAGGTTTGTGTAAACTATACTGAGTTCTGTTTTCAATACTCAAATATTCCGGGATGTATGTGATCTTATCCAAGTGAGTATTCCTTGCAAAGATGCAGATTGCAGTCCATACAGGCCTAACCATCCCATGGAAATCTTGTCTATATCCTCCTATAAGTTCAACAGAGGGGGGTCATCCAAGGTACCATTGGCCTTTCCTTTGACATTTCATGGATTCCAGCAGAGTATATGGTCCGTCCAGAGCCTGCCACATACCAGTCTGACTTTTTTTTTCACTCAAATATTTCTTTGTTGATATATGTAATTCCATTTCTCCTTCCCAATTCCTCACCTATAAAGATTGTGCCTTTTAACACCTACTTTGTGCCTCTCCATAATTTTTGGGAGATTTTCAATTTCAGTTCTTCTGAGACTATAGTGCTCCATGACTCAGTCATACAACAGTATTAAATAAAATTATAATCTTGTTTTCTTCAGCTTATCTTTTTCTATTTCTAGGCTTGAACATTTCCAAAATATACTACCTTAAAACCTCAGTGATTAGAGTAGGAGCAAAACCCTTCATGGTTGTTACATTTAAATGTGACAGGCTCATTCTATAACACACCACTAAGCTGGTGTGGGTCTAGGAACTATTCAGTGAATGAATAACTTTGGTCAATGACAGTGACTATACTCTAATCTCTGCTTTGCTAAATGTTCATGGTTAATTTATGTGTTACTACAATATCGGATATATGCGTCACTTTTAAACTATTAAAACTGCTTTCAAATCTGTAGTCTCAATTTATTTTCTTAACAACTTGAAGTAGCTAAAGCTGAAACTATTATCTCTATTTTGTGAAGAAGGAAACAAATAAAGAAAAGTTAAGGGACTTGTTCAAGATCATATAATTTATTGATGTTTGAGTCAGGACTAAGTCCCAGATCTCTTCTTCCCCGGTTCTGAACTCTTTCTACCACACAATGATGCTCATAGTAATTTTTTACTAAGGTACCAAATTCTTCTCTCTAGGTGGCACAGCAGATAGAATACTGGACCTCAAGTCAGGGAAACCTGAGGTCAACCCAGCTTTAAACAATTACTAGCTGTGCAGTCTTGGCCAAATTACTTATCTTATATCTGTTTCAGTCTCATTATTGTAAAATTAGGATAATAATAGTGCCTATCTTCCAGGGTTATTGTGAATATAAAATTATGCAATATTTATAAAGCATACCTTAAAGCAATATATGATTAAACTATTACTGTTACTATTATTATTAGTCAGATATAAAATCCAGTCTTCTTTGACTATAGGATTTAACTCTAGTTAAACTCTACCAAAATTTCATTATTATGCATTTGGGAGATGGAATGCCTTGTTCAAGGTCAAGTGTCATTGAATCACTGAGTATAAGACAAGCATGGGGATGGTTAAGGTGTAAGAAGACTGGAAAGGTGGGGAGTAAGTTCTAAAGAGTTTTGAAAGCCAAAAGTAGGACTTTATGTTGGATCCTGGAGGTGATAGGGAGACCCTGGGGTTTATTAAGTAGGAGGACGTCAAGCTCAGATCTGTGCTTTAGAAAGATTATTTTGGAGATGCTTGGAGGATGGGGTAGAGTGGGGAGAGGCTTGTGGCAGGCAGACCAACCAACAGGTTATTGCAGTAGCCCTGGTGTGAAGTGATAAGGGCCTGTACCAGAGTGACAGTGTCAGAGGAGAGAAGAAGGTGGGGATGGGGGTTGCAACAGTAAAATCAATGGGATTTGGCAACAAAATGGATATAGGGAGTGAGGAAGAATAAGGAATCGAAGATAACATCTAAGTTTTGAGCCTATGTGAATGAGAAGATGGTGGTGCCCTTGACAATAATAGGGAAGTTTGGAAGGGGGAAAGGTTTGTGGTAAAAGGTAATGAGTTCAGTTTTGGATATGTCGACTTTAAGATGTCTATAGGGCATCCAGTTTGACATCTCCAATAGTCAGTTGGAGATGTGAGAAAACAGATTAGGAGAGAGGATGGAGCTGGATAAGTAGATTTAAAAATCATTAGCAGCATAGAGGTGATCATTGAAACCATTGGAGTTGATGAGATTGTTGAGTGAAGTAGTATTGAAGAAGAAGAGAAGAGAGTCCAGGACAGAGATGTGGGGGATATACATGGTTAGCATGTATGGCCTAGACAAAGATTCATGAAAGAAGACTGAGAAGGTGAGATAGGTAGAAGGAGAAACAGAAGAGTGGTGTCCTAAAAGAGAAAAAACTTTCAAGAAGAATAAAGTGATCAACAGTGTCAAAGGCTACAGAAAGAACAAGAAGAATGATGATTAAGAAAAAAGCCATTGGATTTGGCAGTTAAAAGATCATTGGTAATTTTGGAGAGAGTAGTATCAGTTGAATGATGAGGTCAAAAGTCAAACTATAGAGACTTAAAAAGATAATGAGAGGGAAAGCAATTTCTTATCACCAAAGACCTTGGCATTGTCAAATGGCTCAATATTAGAAACATATGTGATTTTGTTGGTGGTAATGATGTTAAACAAGAGGCATTACCATCTGCTTTGCTGATGCACCCTTAAGGAACATTCCATCTGATTTGTAGCTGAAGCCTTCCATATATGTCATCTTTCCCAGTAGAACGTGAGCTCCTTGAAAGCAGGTACTATTCTGTTCATATCTCCAGCACTTAGTGTTCTACACATAGTAAGTGCTTAATAAATGCTTTATTCATTGATTCAACTATTTGCACTTCAACATTAGAGACAAACTGTTTTCTTTCCTTGAACTTAATATGCCATCTCCTATCTCCATATCTGTATATAAGCTGTCCTCATTGTTGAATACCCTCCTTCCTCCTTTCAAGGCTCAGCTCTAGTGGACTTTCCCATACTAAATCTTTCATGATCTTTTTCTTACCCCAAAACAGTTCTGTGCTCTCATTCTTTAAATTATCTTGTAGATCTATCTGAGTATGTGCTATCTCCCTGTGTAGAATATAGGCTCCTTGAGGGCGAGGGCTGTTTCATTTTTGTCTTTTATTCTCAGTGCCTATCACAATGCCTTACACAAAGCAAATGCTTAGTAAATGTTTAGTAAAAGCCATTGATGTATATATGTATACGTGTGTGAATATAAACTTGTATGAATAAATACGTGTATAACTATATTTTTGTTTGAATGGGTAGATAGATAGGTAGACAGAGAGAGAAATTGTAGGGGAGAGAGAGAGAGAGATCCAGTGAAAATGCTTGGAAGATAGATAGATAGAGGTAGACATAAAGATAGATAGATAGATAGATATAGCCAATGAAAATACTCTGAATATTTTGTTTGAGGAAGATGTCTAGGAGGTCAGAGTCATTAGATGGAAGAGTATGTGTATGGGTGTGGAGTGGGGAGAGGTAACGTATAAGAAGACTAGAAAGGTAGGAGGGGCCAAGTTATGAAGTATTTAGAATGTCAAGTAGAAGATTTTATATTTCCTCTCACTTTCTGTACATTAGTTGTGCCATTGCCCAGAGGCGTTAAGAACTGATCAGTGACTGATTTGAGGACAGCCAGGAAAGTGGGTCAAAAAGACAAAATTTTTGCTGACAAGAGGAATCTATTACTGTATCTTGGGAAATGGTTTTGCTGTATGTAAAACTGGAAAGAACTACACTTAGGTCAGGGTAATAGTTCTAGCCCAAGACTGTCCATGTGTTAAATTAATTTAGCCTGCTTTTCTACTAGGCCTACAGTCTAAGAGAAGTCACAGTTGTCAAAGGCCCTTTTAGATGTCAAGTGAAAACTAACACAAAAGGACAAAATTCTATTATATCGAACCTATTGTGAGGTTGCTTGCTAAGCACATGAGTGTGTGGGACTATTTGCCTACATGAAATCTAAATGGGATATCAGCTTAACAATGGCAGACATACAGGCACCTATGTTTGTTTATTTACCACTTTCTAAGTTTAAATGGAGGATTCAGGTCCACACATGAAACTGTAGTTATTTCTCCCTTGGGCAAATAAAGCAGGATATTAGAAAGGATGCTACAATTACATCTGGGGAATACTATACACAGAAGGAAGGTTTTTTCCTTCTAGAGAAATTATATAAAATGACCAGAATAAAGCTAAAAAACAATGACTTCATTTTATAAAATTTTATAGACTCTGGAACTCTAACTTGGCATTGAAAAAACATTTAATTCCTAAAACATACAGTCTAAATTTTAAAAAACACAATTTTTGATCCTTTAGCAATATGAGATGAATTTAAAGTTTAGGCCCTTTGGGTTGTGGGGTTTTTTGTTTCTGCTTTTGTTTTTTGCTTTTGTCTTTTTATGAGAAAGAATAGTAAGGTTTTTAGAAATGGAAAAATGGAAGCATTTGGCAGTGTTGCCCATAGGTTGGGTGGGCTCTGGTAGCAAATGGTTTCACAAAGCAGAGGAAATCCTTAGTTAGAGAACAGCAACACAGGTGGCTCTGAAGAAGCTGTGTTGCTCAGATGAAGGATAGAAGCAAATGGTCCCCTTTCATCTGGCAGCAATTCAGTTCTCTCTCACTGTCTACCCCTGAGGCAATATGTGATCACATAGGACCTGCTTGGATTGCTGTAGGTCTAATTTCATATTTCATCTTTGTCCCTATTACATTCAGCCTTGAAGACTATTTCTTCAACTTTCTAACTAAATCGTGGTGACTAATAGCGACCAATAACTTGATCAGCAAGTGTTATGAAGCATATGCCAGAAACTGTGTTGGGTTCTGTAAATACAAAGACAAAAGTGAAAGAATCACAGTCCACAAATACCATACATTCTAATGGGTGAGACAACACACCAGACAAGGGCTCATTTCCTTCCTTGGGGTGGAAAAGGGGGTCTCCTAGGGTTTGTTTTTTCATTGTACGGTATAGCACATCTTTGGGACCTCTTTGGGAGTTTGGAATCTTGGTTGGGCTTTTATACTCTAAGCAGCCAAAATAGATGCCCTAAACCAGGAATGGGGAACCTGTGGCCTTGAGGCCACATGTGGCCCTCTAGGTCCACCCTGCTAAACTGTATGGTGAAGCCTTGCCTGCTTTGGACAAAGTATTTACTCTAATACTTCCAGGATCCATGATGTCATCAATGTGGTTCCACCTTCCACCAATATAGATTAAAATTCCTATTCACCTTAGTAAAAAGTTTCACCACGGCAAAAAATTATTTACCACTTTGTGGTCAATGTTTAAGTGACAAATCTTTTCAAATGCAGTTAGACTGGTCCTTAGATAAATAAATAAACAAATATACATATATATATATATATATTTATGTGTGTGTATCTATATATACATATATATATATTCCTTTCCTGGTACAAAGCTTGAAGTTATTTCAGTTTGTAGAATACATGGATTAATGAATGTATATATGTATGCAAAAGCAATTATTAAGCATGTGTTATATGCCAAGAACTGTGTTGGAGATATAAAAACAAAAATAGAAACAATAACTGTCCTCAGTGAGCTTATATTCAAATAGGAACACACACACACACACACACACACACAATGGGAAAACATGGCCAGGGTGGGACTTGCCAGAGTATGCTACACTGTATTGAGGAATTTCTGGTCATAATAAGGCATCATGATAATTTTACACAATAGTCACTTAAGATATTTTTGGATGACTCAATGAATGGATGAATAAGAATACCTCAGCCACTTATTCAAAACATATTAATCTCACTTTAAACACAATTATAGCAATTTTCATAGATATTGCAAACTAAAAGCAGCAAACCATGAAACTGTGTGTGTAGAGGGTACAGTGCCCTACTAAAGACAGACATAAGTCATCAAGAAAAGGCAGCTAACAGTATGGAAGGCAGAGAAACTTTAAAATGAACACAAAAGAATTTTTTAAACTATACTAATCTGGTGTCATTTTGTATTTTTATACAAACCTTTAGCTTCTTTTATTTCTTACTCTCTATCTAGACCCACATTTTCCAAAGTATTTTTCATGAACCTAGGTATCTCCTTCCCCTTTATTGCCTCCTGAATTTTGTTATTGCTGCTCAGAAATGCTACTGATTTTTGTGGTCTGTATAGTCTGTAACTTGATTAAAGCTATCTATTGTCTCACTTTATTTTTCTGATTCCCTAGGATTTGCTAAGTAAACCATTACATCATCAATAAGTAGGGATATTTCTTTTCCCTCTTTGTCTATTTTTATGCTTTTAATATCTTTACCTTTTCTCCCTGCCATTGGCAGCAGTTCTAGAACTATGACAAATAAGAGCAAGGAAAGGAAAGATATATATTCCTTGCTTTACTCCTTTATTTATTGGGAAAGTTTCTTGTGTTTCTCCATTACGTATGAGGCTAATTGTGCTTTACATAGATATTTTTGTCATATTTAAAGAGATTCTTCTCTGTCTATACTTTTGGGAAATTTTTAGGGGGAAAGTGAGTGTTATGCTTTTTCAATAGTTTTTTCTACATCATTTGATATAAGAATGTGGTTTTGAATGGGTTTTTAAAATATGAATAGTAATGTTCCTTGTTTTCCTAATTTTGAACCATCCTTCCACCCCTGGTATAAGTCCAACTCAATCACAGTCATTTTTTTTTTTTTGGTAAATTGCTATAGTCTTTTTGTTAGATGAAAATGGGGATAGGTACTAGACCTGTGATTTCTCTAGTAAGAATACTCCCTTTAACAATGTTACTACCTTCTCTGCAACTTAAAGTCTTAGAAAGTTGCCTAGAGTAGAAGGGTTAAACATGCTGCATGCTGGAAGCAGATTAAAATATAATTGAGAAATATCTAATAAAATGAATAAAAATACACTAAAACATAGATAATATATTACATTTTTTTAAAAAAGTTAATATGTGGTCCAAAGAAATCCTTAGCTATGGATTAGTGGTCACCATTTATATTTGAGTTTGACACTATTAGATTAGAGCACTGAGAGGCTAAGTGACTTGCCCAGGGTCATTAGGGCTGTATGTATGTGCAGAGACAGAATTTGAACCCAGGTCTTGGATTTAAGAATAAGTCTCTATCAACTCTGATACACTGTCTGAATTTTATTTAAAATTTTTGAGTATATATATATATACCCATGTGTGTATACATAGGCATATACGTGCAATACATATATAAACATATATGTATATGTATACATATATGTTTATGTGCAATGTTAGTCTATAGTTTTCTTTTGTTGCTTTATCTTTCCATAGTTTAGGTATTAGAACTATACTTGTCAGTCAGTATAAGGACCTAAGAGGTGAAATAACTTCTGCAAGGTTACATTAACAATAAACCATCATATCTATACTAGATATATACACATCAATTTGCAAAGCAAATACATTAATAAAGGAAATATTAAATAAGCTGCAAACATGAATAGTAGGAGTACT
>NW_020945543.1:0-12522 GCF_900497805.2 Vombatus ursinus
ATGTACCAGGCACTTTACAATTATTATCTCACAAGAGCTCGGGGGGGTAGGTGCTATATTACAGATTTTTACAGATGAGGAAACTGGGACAAACAGCAGAAAAGTGACTTGCCCAGCATCACACAGCTAGTATATGAGGCTGGATTTTAACTTAGGTCTTCCTGACTCTGGGTCCTGAACCCTAGCCATTGCACCACTTAACCAACTTTAGTGGCCATAACACTGTAAATGGGAACAATACTAAAAAAAAAAAAAAGTATTGAATTCTTGGGAATTGGTCCTAAAGAAATGATTAGGAAATCCGCCTTCCTCCTTTCAATAGAGAGGTGGGGGACTATGGTTGTGAAATATAGCATACATTGTCAGGTATGGTAGCTGTGTTATTGGCTTTGCTTCAATGTCTTTCTTCATTAAAGGAAGTGTTCAATGAAGCAGGAAGGAACAGAGAAATAATTGTGGAATAAATACAATAGGCAACATGAAAACTTAAAATAACCAATTTCAGGAATTCATAGAAACAAAGGAAGATTTGTAAGAACTGATATGGAGTGAAATTAGTAGGACCAGAAAAACCATGCAGCTTCAGACACTAGCTGTGCGATGCTGAACAAGTCACTTAACTTCTGTTTGTCTCAGTTTCCTCATCTGGAAAATGGGGGTGATACAGCACCTACCTTCCAGAGCTGTTGTGAGTATCAAAGGAGATAATAATTGTAAAGTGCTCAGTACGGTGCCTGGTAAAAGTAGCACTAAAAACCAGCCTGATCCTTAGTAACTAATAATTTGTCTCAGTTCTAGAGAACAAATGATGACACATATCTCCTTTTCAGAGACCTAGCAGAACGTGGCATATACTATCAAGCTAGTCACTGTATCATTTGTTTTTGTTTAGCTGTTTCTCTTGGTTAAAAGAGAAGGTTCAAGTACATAGAGCACTGGCCCTAGAGTCAGGAGGACCTGAGTTCAAATCCGATCTCAGACACATGACACTAGTTGTGTGACCCTGGGCAAGTCACTTAACCCCAATTGCCTCGAAAAAACAAAAACAAACAAACAAAAGAAAACAAATTTTAAAAAAAGACAAAGCTCAGTTTTAAGGATATGAAAAGGGGGGTGTATATACAGAAATAGTTGTGAGGTAGAAGTATTAATAAAATTTATTTGTTTTTTTTAAACCTATACTGTGTTAGTTAAAGGAGGGAGACATCATTTTTAGCTGGAGGGTTCAAGGCAAGATAACATGGAGAAAATTACAATTGAATTAGGAATTTGATGGTAAAGACTTTTCCTCTTACCCCTAATTCAGAAATCTGAAAGATCGCTTTATAAATAAGCCATATCATTTCTGTTTTGGTAGACAACCAAACAGAGGTGCCTAGAGGCTTAATCAATCACACCACAAGGTAGGGGGCAAACCCCTATTTGCCTCTTCCTCTCATCTATGCCCCTTCTCTAATGCTTATGTTCTTTCCTCCCTTCTTCATGTTTGAGTCACTCAAATTAACTTCTTATGTTACCTTTACCAAGTTTTATTTCTCATCTCTGAGGCTTGATAGCAGTGTGACCATGGGGAAGTCACTTTACTTCTTGATCTCAGTTTTCCTATTTGTAAAATGAAATAATTCATATTTACACTACCTATCTCACAGAGTTGCTTTGGCAAAATACTTTGTGCACCTTAAAGTCCTATGTTAAAAGGACTTATTGGGTTTATTATTTCTTCTTCTCACTTTTCCTGTCTTTCCTTTCTCTTCATCTGGCCATTGCACAAAAAAGAACACAAAAAATGTGAAAAAGAAAAGGAATTATAAAAAGGAAAAAGGGAATGGTCTATTCTTTGATATAGGACTGCTGCCTGAAGGTGTGGGGTAATACCTTTAGCAGGGCCACCTGAAATCGAATGGGTGTGGGGGGAAATTGCAATGCTTGTTTGAGTCTCTATGCTATGATTAATGTGAACTTTCACATGTCATTTTGGCATAATAGCCTAATTTTATTGGACACAAGCCCTGACACACACAAACATAATTAGTAACTGAGCTGCATGCAGCAACACTAGCTCTAAGAATTTAAAGGCTTGGAATTGAGAAGACACAGCCAGGCACAGAGCATCTTGGACTTAGTGGCATTTCCTACTCATCCCCAGGGGCATCCATGAAAATGGGGGGACATTGGAGGCCAAGAAAATTGCCCTGGCCTCCACTGGACTAATAGAAGTCAAAACTCCAATCAGGTCCTTATTAGTTACTTTGCATGGCCAATATGAAACACCTTTGTTGGTGGCAAAGCAGTGCAATTGCACCTTGAAATTGACAATGATTTTGTGTGTGTGTGTGCTATCTTTGATTGCTCAATAGAAGGTGAGCATTGGGTCATGTACAGAGGTTTTTACCAAATTAATGCCATCAGGGGAATTACACATGAATGGGATTCTTTTTATCTAAACAATTTCATCTAGCTTCTTTACTGCTTTTTCTCTCCATCCAATATAGGCATATAAAATAATTTAGACAAGTAGACATCTGGAATAATACACAAAGAATCAAGTTATCAAAGAGACTATGATTCAGCACCAAGCTACATGCCCCCATTCTTAAGTCATTCAGGAAGCTTAGTATTCAGTCTCTATTTATTCTTTGACAGGTCCCAAATAATCTTTGACACTGTTCTTCTTGGTGTGAAATCATTATTTGAATGACCCAAAATATAATTGAAAGAAGCTCTCCCATTTTCACACCATCCATTTAATTTCATTTTAATTAAAATGAGGCACATTGTTGACTTTAACAGATGGCTTCCGGAAGCTGTCATTGAAATCATCCAGAGTCCAGACACTAACACATGAATATCACTTCCACACTTACATGTATTTAACTTAATAACAACTCTCCCCTCCTCTCCACCCACTCTCTGAAATTATATTTATTTTATATCTGTTTTGCATCTATTTATCCAAGCACGTGTTTTTCCCCTTGATAGAAGGTAAGTTTCTTGAGGACATGGATTCTTTCATTCTTACCTCTTTATCTTCAGCATCCACAGCATCTTACGCAGTGATTGGCACATAGTAGGTGCTTAATAAATGCTTGTTAATTGATTGATTGCCCTTGAATTCTTTTCTTTTATACAATACCACCATGACATCAGCGATATAAGTTCTTTTAACTAAAATTCTTTTCCTACTCTCCATGACAGTAAATGGAACAAATTCACAATCATCCAAAGATTTAAAGCAGGTAAGGACCTTAGACTCCATCTATTTCAACCTTTTCTTATCATAGATACGGAAACTGTGATATGAGAAAGAGATGAAGCTATTGCCAAAAGAACACATTGGTAGTGAGTAAAAAAAATGGAATTTAAATTCAAACCTTCTGACTCCCATGCCAACATACCTTCCTCTATACTATACTCCAAATTCACACTCCCAGTAAGCAAAAATAATCATTGAAGTCACTAACTTGAGAACTGAGTTACTTAACAATCACTTATTCAGCACCTAATTGTGGTCAGAACCAAATAAAATAATATTTGTAAAACATTTAGCATAGTGTTTGACACATAAAAGGTACTTAATAAATGTTTGTTCCCCTTCCCCAGTTTGGGATTTAGGGGAAAGTGAGGTACCTGGTTAAAAGAAGTACAAGGCTGGGAGCAACTCATTGATGAAGAACAAAATGCCAGGATTTAGAATTTAAACTTGAACAAGGAGGAATCATTGAATGTTCTTTAAGCAAGGCAGTAATGTGGTAAATGTCATGTTTTATAAAAATTAATATGTCAATAGTGATCAAAATGGATAGAGGAAGGAAGACATGCAAATAAACCAGTTAGGAGACTATTGCCGTGGTTTAGGCCTAAGAAAGGGATGAAAAACACATTTCAGAGGAAACATTATTAGGGTTTGGTGACCAATTGCAAATAGAGATAGGAGGGTAAGGTAAGGATGAAAAATGACTCCAGGCTTTTGAGCCTAAGGGAGAAGATAACGGTGCCATTGAGAGGAAAAGAGAAGTTAGTAAGGAAATCTGGTTTAGATGTGGGCATCTAAAGGGAGGATTATGAGTTTGGATCTATACTTATTGGGTTTGAAGTGATAGAAGAGTATCCAAATGGTGATGGCTTCTATGTAGCTAAAAATATGGGATTGCCTAGGTCTTGAATGAGAAGTCAAGGCCAGAGATAAAAATTTGGTCATTATCAGCACAGTGGTGATATATGGAGCCTTAAAAGTAAATAAGTTTTTACTGAGTGAGTACAGAAAGAAAAAAGCAGAGGGCTGAAGAATACCCAAGTTTAAGATTTGTGAGGAAAAAGAGGAGTCATGAAAGAATATTCACAGAAACAGAAAGAAAACCATTTGCAATTTCATGGAAGTCAACTGAAAGGGGATTTAAAAGATCTACCATATCAAACATAGCAGAGCAATAGTGGAGGATGAGACCCGAGAAAAGGATAGAAAGCAGTCATTAGTGACCTTAGAGAAAGCAGTTTTAATACCAAGTTGGAGAAAACATCAGATTGCAGGGAAGTCTATCGGGAATAACTGAGAAGGTAATGGAAGCGGCAAATAAAAGCACTCATTCAAGAAGACTGTGAAATGAAAGAAGCAAGTAAGAAAGAAGTTGAAGAGGCCAACAAAGAAAGCTTGAAACCAAAAAGCAGGAAGCCTGTGGAACAAGAGAAATTGATTATGTTGCACTGGTTGTAGAGCACCATTTCCCACAAGGACTCTCTGCCTCAAGTCTCTCCCCCTCCCGTCCATCCTCCACTCTACCATATAAAAGTACAGATGTGGTCATGTCACTCCCTATTAAATAAACTATTAAATTAAATAAATTACCTCCAGGATCAAATATAAATCCTCTGTTTGACTTTTAGAACCATTCATCACCTGAACTATTCCTATCTTCCTTGTCTTCTTATATCTTATTCCCCTCCACATACTCTAATATCCAATGACACTGGCCTCCTTGCTATTCCTCTGGCTAACATTCCCCTCCTCACCTCCATGCCTATGATGTACTTCTTCCTCATCTCTGACTTCTGGCTTCCATGGCTTCTTTCAAGCCTCAACTAAAATATCACCTTCTGCAAGAAGACTTTTCTGGTCTCCATTAATAGTAGTGCCTTCCTTCTGAGACTATTAAATTTATCCGTTATATATCTTGTTTGTACATAGCTGTTTGCATGTTGTCTCTCCCATTAGATTGTGAGCTCCTTGGGGGCAGGGGCTGTTTTTTGCCTTTCTGTGTATTCCCAGAGCTTAGTACAGTGCCTAGTATGTAGTAGGTTTAATTAGTGTTTATTAGTTTGAATTGACTTGAGGAGGAAGAGATATGATCCAGTTCACAGCTGGATTAATTTTAGAAAGCACAAGGAACATCCGTCTCTCTGAAGACAAAGGGAAGAAAGAAAAAAAATGAGGAAAAAAGAGGATGTAGATAAGAGAAGAGGGTTTGTTGTGAGAACTCAAACTTGAAGGTTTTAACCTTCTAAGTAAAATAAGATGGAAGTAGAGCGGAAAGAGGGATGAAGGGAGTGACTGGTGGCTTAAAGGAAAAAGAGGAAGTTTGGAATATACTCTGCAGGAGTAAGTCAGGAAGTCAATGAAGGATAAATGGAGCAGTGGCCAAAGCCAAGTTATAACTAGACAGCACAGTCATTTAATGGGTCTCATTTAGTTAGTTATGAGAACTTTTCCAAAGGTCTTCAGTACCTTGTTGCATGAGTGGAGAAGACAGAGTTCATTGAGAGTAGAAAAGGATAGCTATGGTCATGATGATTTTAGTCAAAGAGGAATAGTACTGAGTTAGAATATTAGAGGCAGATCAGAAGTGGTACAATGCTTTATGATAATAGCATCCAGGGTGTCTTGGTTTTGAGGGAAAATCCATTTATTTTCTTTTCTCCTTCGCTTCTCTGGTTATACAATAGACCCATGGCAGGACATTGTTTAGCCCCATTGCTTCTGGACATGGTAAGGAACAGAGCCAAGTATCTTGACTTAATTCGCCCAGTTGTTCCTAGAAGGACTCAGTTATTTGAGAGACAATTGGTAAAACACCTAATCTAGTGGAAAACATTATCACTCAGGTTCCTGGGGAAAAGACATCAGGTTTTGAAATTATCATGTTCTTACCTATTGTCAGGAACAGATTTGCTTGGAGAGGAGAGGAACGAAATGTGTTCTTGGCTCTTAGGTGAATTTTTTGTGAGGCCAGACCTTGGAAGGAACCATAACACACAGAAGGACCTTGAGAATAGAAGCCCCCTTCTATTTATTTTTTAGAACCCCCCTTTTTGGCATTGTGTATGTGCTGTATGCAGGAAAAGCCAAGACAGTTGCTATAACAGATAAACAACAACAACATGTAGAATTCCCTTTGCTACACTGAAATGGCCCCACAACTGGGAATTATCTTTGCGAGCAAAAGTCTAGCCATGGGTGGATCAAAAAAGATAATACATGTAAATGCTTTGTGAACATTAAAACACTATATAAATATGAACTGTTATTATAATTATTATGGATGAATGATGACATCTGTAGAATGAGTCTTGCTGAGAAAACTATGAGAGTAAATGCCAGCTGGGAGTCCTACCTCATTGATGAATGCAAGTTACTGAGGCTCTACAAGTATCTGGGAAGAGTTCATCATTGGTGGCTATTGCTACTTTCCATGAACTCTCTTATGAATTCATTTGTTTTCACAGTCAATACAATTTTTCTTCTTAGTTCTGTTATCCATGTATTTACAAGGGAAGTAGGTGACATCACACAGTTTTGTGTCATCTAGTGCTAAGTTTCTCAGATTATCTGGTTGGGATCAATTAGAAAGAGATGGTAAGTCCTCCAAGATGTCATGTGTGACATTCAACAAAAGTAATCTGAGGCATGTTTTCTCCAAGCAACAGGGATTATTAATAAAGCAGGTCTAATGACTGACTCAGTTAGCCAAAAGACCCCAAGAAGAAGTACAGCTTCCCTTTTATAGGTTTTTTGGGAGTTTCATAACAAAGAAGAGAACAGGATAGGTAAGGAAATAATACAATTGATTATAGGGTTAGTGATATTATGGGGTGGATGACAACATGATTAGTTACATAGCTGAGGCATGGGAAACAATATGATTGGTTAGAAGTTAGAAATGAGGGGGGGCAGCTAGATGGCACAGTGGATAGAGCACCGGCCCTGAAGTCAGGAGAACCTGAGTTCAAATCTGGTCTCAGACCAAACACTTGACCCTAGCTGCGTGACCCTGGCCAAGTCACTTAACCCCAATTGACTAAACAAAGAAGAAGAAGAAGAAGAAGTTAAGAATGAGGGACTAGCAATGTCCCCTTCCTTCCTACCTGTGACTAAGAAGTGTTCATTTTTCAAGTCCACCTGCAAGGTCAGAGATAGTGGACCAGACATCCTTGAAGAATAGCTTGGTGGCATATAGATACTGGACCAGACTCTAAGCTGCTCTCTTTGTTAGTGTTTCCATTGAATTGCCCTCTGTTACCAAACACTGGTACCTCTGATGACTTGTAGCTGTAGCTATAGGTTTGGGGAATCTTGGTGCCTTTAGCCATCTCCATCATCCTGCCTGTACTCTGGCCCTCCTTTATGTCCCACCTTATCTCAAACTCCCACCTCTGAGATCCTTGGTGCTGAAAAACTATTTTTTGCCTTTCTTTGTATACCCAGCACTTTTAAAGCCCAGTGGTTTGTACTTAGTAAGCACTTAATACAGGCTTGTTAACTTATCTTGTCCAAAATAGGCTATCAGACAACTTCCTGGCCAGGACCAAACCATGCTCCCTTCACCTTTTTAGCTCTAGGTCCAATATATGTTTTGTCTTCCCCTATTAGAATGGAAGGGGAAGCTAGGTGTTGCAGTGGATAGAGCACTGAGTCTGGAGTCAGGAAGATCTGAATTTAAATCCGGCCTCATACACTTACTAGCTGTGTGACCCTGGGCAAGTCACTTAACCCCTATTTGCTCAGTTCCTCATTTGTAAAATGGAGATACACTGGAGAAGGAAATGGCAAACCACTCTAGTATCTTTGCCAAGAAAACTCTTTGGACAGAGTCCATGGGGTCATGTAGAGTTGGATACAATTGAATGACTAAACAACAAATTAAAATGAAAGTTTCTTGAGGGCAAGGACTATCTTATTTTTCTATTTTTACCCTCAGTGTTTAGCACAATGCTTGACATACACTGAATAAATGCCTTTTGCACCCATTTTCATCCATGCATTCATTCATCATCAGGGATCCTGAATGTCTTAAGGATGATAGGGTAAACAGAAAAACGAAAACTATGAAGGATTCTCTAAGTGCCTACATCACCAGATTTTTCTGAAAACAAAATAATATAGTGTCATTATATACTAAAGTATAAAAGTACTTCGCAAAGCTTAAAGTACTATTTAAGCATCATCTATTTTACATTCTTATAAATTATTGTTATGTTGGAGGAGATGGAAAGAGGTTGGGAAGGATAGTAAACAATGTCAGAGAGGCCTTAAAGAAGTTGGTGCACTATAGGCAAATGACATTACATTCAGAAGAAATCTTTTAATTACCTAAAATGACACTAATGAATGAGGAGCCTTCTACTTTCCTCCTTCCACTGAGTTGGGAGTGAGGGGCAGGGTGGAGGGTGGGAAGGAAAGATTTCTAATGAAAAAATACTTTGTAAGGCATCATCTAAGGAGAGAGAGTTTTCTGCTAAGGTGAGGAGTTGGAAGAAGTAATTGAGAAATAATTTTAGGAAATAGTGGGATTCCACAGGCTACAGAAGAAGAAGAGAGCAGGAATGAAGGCTTGGACAAAGTAGGGATGAGATATGTTAGGTTTAAGTAGAATGAATGTCGATGAAATCTCAGCTGAAGACAAACTGGAGTGAGAAATGTATGCCAGGAGTGGCAGGCATAGAGCACTGGGATAGGGGAGACACATCATGCAGACACAGGACAAAGGGAGAACACTGAGCATTATTATCTCAATCTACAGAAGAAAAGTGGGGCTAGGCCCATTTAGGGGACCAGAAAGGGGGAAAGAAAAGAAAGGTTAGTAGGAAACATACATAGACCAAAGAAGATATGTGAACACAGACAGTCAAATGATGAACTCCCTCAGAGAGTAGATAGACACAGAGACATATATACAACCAGCTAAGACCTGACCCCAATATTGCAAATATGGAATGCTGCTTGTAGACAGCAAAAATATCCTTCACCCAAAGTATCCAGGGAACTGAAATAAAACTTTCCTCAATTCTCTATGCACATAAATTGATAACCTAGATACAATAATTCCTAGGATTCCTTTCCTCTCTTTTTTTTTGTTTTCATCACACTTTTTTCCTCACTTTTATCATGTTTCTGACTGTGGAGTAGTAGTAATAGTAGTAGTAGTAGTAGTAGTAGTAGTAGTAGTAGTAGTAGTAGTAGTAGTAGTAATAGAAGTAGTAGGAGAGAGAGACAGAGAGGCAGAGAGACAGAGTCAGAGAGATTGAGAGAGAGCACCTTGTATTCAGGAAGACCTGGGTTCAAATCCTGCTTCTGGTGCATATCGGCTGAGGGACCTTGGGCAAGTCATTGGCCTTCCTAGTGCTCTTGGCTACTCTCTATCTATGACTATAAATTGCAGAGAAGGTGCTGACCTACCTTAGTAAAGGGAGTTTCCTCACCTAGAAGTTCCCTATACCAGTATAATCACAGGTCCAGCCCCAAGTCCTATCTGGATTTAGGAAGGAATACCAGGTATGATTTCATATTTATCTCATCCAGTTAAGGAATTAATTTTATGTTGAGCACTACCAATATAGTATGAGGATGTGTGCCATCAGAACATTTGCTCATCATAAGAGATGCCTCCTCTCACCTCCTCTTGGCTGTATAAATCCCATCAATGCTTCAAGGTACTGTTCACCTGGGAGAAGCCTTCCTGACCCTCACTTGCTCCTTCTGATTAGTTGCTTTTCTAGTTGTTCTAGCATCTTTTTTTAAAGCACACATTTTGATTTTATATTGTTAGCTATTATCTAGAACTTTGTGTCTTCTTTCCTCAACTAGAATGAATGTTCCTAAGTGAAGGACTGCTTCTAGGTGGCATAGCAGATAGAGTGAAGAAGAACTGAGTTCAAATCCTGCCTCAGACAGTTATTAGCTGTGTAATTCATTATCTAATCTCTGTCTTCCATAGTTCTCTCACAAGTAAATGAGAATAATAAGAGCACCTACCTCTCAGGGTAGTTGTGAGGATCAAATGAAATATGATAAGTAAAAATGCATTTCAAAGTTTAAAGTACTATATGACTGTTAATTATAATTACAATTATCCAAAAACATCATTCCCAAAATCATCATGAAGGATGTGGAACTCAAATTCACAGTTCCCAACCTCAACATTCCACCTAATCTCCCTGAGCCTCAATTTCCTCATTTGTAATTAGGTGAATGGATTCTGTGATCTTTGAGGTCCCTTCCAGCCCCAGATGTCCATTCTTATGATCCTCTGCCTTTGTATATTTGCCCAAGCTATGCCCCATACCCGGCATGTACTTCCTTCTGTCTCCTCTTTTCAGAATCCTTAGGTTCTTTCAGTGTTTAGCCCAGGTGCTTCCTCCTAAATGAAACCTTCCCCAATTCTATAGCCCCACCAGGATATTGTTGCTATATCCCTCTTCATTTATTTGAATACATGTTGTATCCACCAGTAGAATATAAGCTATTTGAATACCTTAATTTTTTTACATCTAGTCCCAAGCAAAAGGCTTATACCTTAAAAATGTTGGAGATAGTGTAGGTGACATATTCTACAACCTAAAGCATTCTATGTGTCAGCTACTGTTATTACTCCTACTGATTGCTTTAAAACATGCTTTTACCAACCAAACAAAGAGTGCAAAACAGTGAAAACACATTTTCAAGTGGTAGGGTCCCAACAGAAAGTGCATTTTAACAAAGACCTTATTTACACTTTTCCACCATTCAAAATATTTTTCATATTTCCACCCTGGGCTCTGCCCCACAAAGAAAGCAAGCCACTGCAGGGCCAAGCTCATTTCTGACCTTAATACACTTGGTCTGTCGAAACTCTCTAAGGTAAAGTGTTTTTAGTGAATGTGAAATATCTTTTCTTTTTTTTTTTCTTTAATGCTTCATCTTCCTCCAGGCATAAAAAAAGCTACATGTACAAAAACAGAAATGAAGATAATTGAAATAATTATGTAGCAAATATAGGGAGCTGGAAGAGAGATGAAGTATTATTGAGAGAAAAAAGATCATTTTTACCTTTACACTCAAGCTTGGGTGTCTAACTTCATCAAATAAGCCAGATAATTGATCATCTTTCTCCTTTTTTCCATCTGGAAAGAGGATTGGAAAACATTATTTTTTTTTCTAGTCAGGTTTTTCCATCGCAGTTTAACTAGATTTCCAAAACTCTTGGCACAGGTGTTAAGCAAATAATCATAATTCTCAACAGCAAATGACCACTTCTTAAAGAAGCATCAGTTTTCTAAATGTCAACCCAGAGGTTTTCCCACAAGGAGAGATGTTTTTCCTTGATTAGATTTATAGTATTTTCCATATCCTTAATCAATGCTGCTTCAATCAATTAACTCTAATCAACTTTGCTCCTTAATTTGATAAATTATACTAATAAACTTTAATTCTAACAAAGAAAAATGCAGATTTGTAGTCAATCCCCTTTTATTTGAAAGAGATATTCCGACCATTTTCAGAAAGGATGCAATCCAATTTCTGTTTTTGTTTGTTTGTTTTTTGGAGACCAGGGCAAAGTTAGTATTTTCTGTCAGCATAAGCCCAAGGAAATCAGATGTTATATAGCTATGGATAGTGTCAGGTCTCCTTCATGGGTAATCATGTAAGTCTATTAATAGGTCAGTGTACTTTCAGCTTGCTTGTTGTCTGATGATGGATGAAGTATACCATGATTGGGGGTGGGGAGGGGAGATGTTGGGTTGAAGAACAGAAAAATTTCGGGGCTTGAAACTATTGCATGATATATGCATTAGCCTGCATGTTCTTTAAACTCTGGTACACCATCTTCCCTTCCAGAGTTTTCTGTCCTTTCTTTCTAATCTGGTATTTGGAATTCTTCTTTTCTCGCAGCGTCTGACAACCAGACTAGGATATTGGTTTTCCAAGAGACCTTGTTCTTGGATGACTGAATCAGGTCACGTGCTCAGTAAATAAATGAATCAGTAGTGAGTGCTTTATCCTCTGTATCAGCCATTAGATTATAAATGCCTGACTGCTATCCCTTTTGGAGCTTCCCACAATATCATGTATGGTACTACATATAATGTGTAACCAATAAATGCTGCTAGCTTTATGCAGAATGCCTCCCTAAAGTTTATCCGAACAGAGTGTAAGAGATGAAGGAAGCCTTACAGTTTGAATTTCAGCAGCATCCTTAGGATTTTGTCCAAGGTTCTTGAAACACATACACACACACACACACACACACACACACACACACACACACACACACA
>NW_020945544.1:0-3576 GCF_900497805.2 Vombatus ursinus
TCCTATCACGCTGTCAAGAGGTTTTCCCTTCTATACAACTCAAATTTCAGCTTCTCCTGGCCCCGCACCTTAAGATCAACCACCCTTTTAAAATGTAGTCCTAAGTCCCAGGTCTAAATGATTCTAATTTTCTTGTGCCAAATAAAGTCAAGTCAGAATAACTGATTTTTTTTTCCCTTTCTTTTCCACTTTTTCAGCATGTTAAAATAGACTCTGGCTAAATTATAATTTGACAGAATTATATTATTATGTCAAACATGTCTCCAATATGTACAGCCTGTGAACTATGAATCCCGAACTCCATGAACCCCACAAACCCCAATTTGAAACAGTCTGCTCTAAGAAAAAGACAAACAAAATTGGGGCACATGTGTCCACAGTTTAATTTTTCAAAGTGGTTTGACATGCATTGCATGGGAGTTCAGTCCAAAGCTGGGCCCCCCTAAGGGGGCCAGTTCAGAACTGGCTCGGCTTGGGATTTTGGGGTGCAGTGTTATATGCTCTTTGAAGAGCACGTGTTCCCAAGGAGGTGCCAATCAACTGTGATTGGTCCACATGCTAGGAGGTGTGTGGATTCCTTAGATCACTTAGTCTGCAGGGGCCAATATAGCCTGCCATCAAAGGAAATACCACCCCCAATCTTGGAAGTCTATCTCCACCCAAACCTGAGTAGACAAAATCAATTCAGGCCTAGGTTGGAGTTTGACCAGGATAAGAAGATTCAATACAATCTCATTATCAGAGATGTCCTTCTGTACAGAAGACTGGCAGGGTAGAGCTCTGAGCGCTCCAAAACACAGATTACCAAGAAAAATAATTTTTAACAGAATATAAAAGAATCATTATACCAATGACTGAAATAGGGCAGACAAAACTAATCTGCAGAATAGAGGAAGCAGTGTAGTAGAATGAAAAGAATGTTGGATATGAAGTCAGGACCTGAGTTCAAATTTCAGACATTGGTCAAGTCACTTGACTTCATCAAGCCTCAACTTCCTTTATTGAAAATGAGAAGATTGGACTGTGGATCACAACCCCATAAGTGGTGAAGGGGTTTTAAGAAGTTTTAAGAAAGTTTTAAAAAGTCCTGGACTAGATGACCTCTAAGATTGCTTGCAGCTCTAAAGCTATTAACAATTTTATAATGTCAGTTTAGAAACTGGACTTGATACTCAAATTCTTTCACTTATTATTCTTGTGACCTTGGAAATGACATTGGACCTCTCTTGGCCTTGGTTTACCCACTGTAAGTGGAAGGGTAATGGCTCTTTCTGTTCTAAATTTATGTTCCCAATGATCCTGCTTGTTTATTGTGAAGTGGCATCCTGTAGGCTATTGACAGTATGGTGGTAGAGCACAACTGAAGGATCCAAACTGGAAAGTTAAGGTTGTGTTTATAGGTATAGAATTCCCTGTGTGGTTTCCTGAACACTAATGGTGGTGGAATACTGAACTGATCCATGAGTGCCCTACATTGGGAAGCCTGCCATGTATTCTTTGGCTCCTTTGTACTCTTATGGATTGACATGAGTTACATAATAAAAGGAAAAAGAAAAAACTTCCTACAGTAAGAAAAAATAATGAAGATATGAATGTTTGAATGTATTTTTATTGTGCTGGGGGGGGTGGGGTTTGTTTTTGAGACTGGGTCTATTTTGCCTAGGCTAGAATGTATTAGACACTGACGGCTTCATCCCACCACTAATAAGTGTGGAACCTTCTCCATTTCGATCTAGTCCAGTTTGCTCTTTCTTAGGAAGGCTGGTGCTCTCCTCACCTTGTAGGGTTAATCATACTGGTGCTGGACTCAATTCGGACACTCAATTTCAGACCTGATACAGCTGAGCACTCCCAACACAAGAGCAGTACAGGGCCTTAGGCCTCCCCCTGTATCAGGGATTACAGGTGTGCATCACCACACCCAGGCCTCATTTTTTTAATGCCATAAAGAAAGTATTGAATAAGTATCTGATAAGGTCATCTTCTTGAAAACAAACTTTCAACTTCCTAGGCTGCCTGGCTTATATTAGTCAACACATTCTGAAATTTCTGAATAGAATTATGCTTGATTTTTCAAGAATATTTGAACATTGGCTTGCCATTTATCTTTAAATGACACTTACAATGGACAACTATAAAGACATGAAATGATTTGTCTAGTAAATAGGATTATATACAAGGAGCTAAGAAGACAAGCTGATAAAATAGAGTGTTCCGACTTGCTATTTATAATAATTGGAATTTAAAATAGAAAAAAAATTAAAAACAAATATCAATGACTTACTCATTTTAATAGAAATATTAGATGAACTAATCTGGCCCCGCACCTTAAGATCAACCACCCTTTTAAAATGTAGTCCTAAGTCCCAGGTCTAAATGATTCTAATTTTCTTGTGCCAAATAAAGTCAAGTCAGAATAACTGATTTTTTTTTCCCTTTCTTTTCCACTTTTTCAGCATGTTAAAATAGACTTTGGCTAAATTATAATTTGACAGAATTATATTATTATGTTTCCATAAGGATTTTATTACAAGATGATTTAGAATCCAAAACTGCTACATTGATAAAGTTACTAAATTTTAGACCAACCAGATGAGGTTGTTTAAACGTGGTACATTTTTTCACCCTTATTTTAACCACATGTCAAAGATCAGTTTGAATTACCTAGCCATATAATTTCTCAACACTACCATTTTTATTATCAACAACAACAATAACAATAAACATTTTATGTAGTAGTTTATGATTTACAGTTAATTCTAGGGATAAAAGAAATTGAACTTCAGGACACGGAAATTATTTTGATGTAATATTTGATATTTAACAATATTCTCATTTTTGAATTACAAGTTGAGGGAAGAACTGAATTATTAGTTTAAGTTTCTTTTTTCTTCTGACCTTCAATCTGCCTCACTCCTTCATATTTTCATGAAGATTGATAAAGAGCAATATAACAAAATACTTGACCTCATTGAGAGTGGAAAGAAGGAAGGGGCCAAACTGGAATGTGGAGGAGTGCCCTGGGGAGACAAAGGTTACTTCATCCAACCCACAGTGTTCTCTAACGTTACTGATGAGATGCGCATCGCCAAAGAAGAGGTAAGACTTGGTTACATTCTGTTCTTGAAGTTACTTTCTTTTTTGGCCTACACACTTCAACGCAATGTACATTTCCAAGGCACAATTGGTTGAATAACTTTCCCAGTAGATGCTTCTTTTTGCTTCTTGTTTCACCTTAATTTGCCTCTCTTAGTCATTGATGCAGTTTTAGCTGTTGTCATCTAGGCTGGGAAACACTGAGCACACCCAAACCATCTGGCAATAATTACCAATTATCATATAGCAGTTCCCAGCTATATATACACACAGACTAGAAAAGGAAGCTCTCTACATGTTAAAAAAAAAAAGACACTTAAAAATTTTTTAAAAAGCAATATGTATGATAGGGATTTGGCTCCCTTTCAATAATGGGAAACCTTTATAACATCTCCCCTTGTGAAGGTAATAGATGGTTTGGCCTCAGTTTGTGAAGTATCATTTAAAATATTGAACCCATTTAAGAAACAGAAAACCAAG
>NW_020945545.1:0-3998 GCF_900497805.2 Vombatus ursinus
CACACACACACACACACACACACACACACACACACACACACACACACCTGAAAACATTTAAATATAAAAAACTAGATGGGGTGGGGAAGAGGCCTAGGCCTGCACCCAGTTCAGTCTGCTTTTCAGGCAGCATATTTCTTCCTGAGGGCACAGAAATGCACCAACCTCCAGCCCCAGCTCTGAGGGTTAGGGTGGGCCAGCCTGGAAAACCCTCTGGACAGGAGTTGGGGAGTTGGGAATGGGTTGGAGGGGCAGGGTCCTGAATGCCGGGCTCTCCCCCAGAAGCCAAAGCTGAAGCCTGGGAAGTCGCTGCCCTTGGGAGTGGAGGAGCTGGGTCAGCTGCCGAATACTGAGGCTTTTGGGGGCCGGGGGCCCAGGAAGTCCTTCCGAAGGGGTGAGCAGAGGAAAGCCTGGGCGGGGGGGACAATGTGTGGGGGGGCGGGGTGGGGTGGTGGAATGGTGGTTTTAAAGGTCTCTTCTAGTGCCAACATTCTGAGTTTCTATGAACAGAAGATCTGTGCTAGACCTGGAGTGGGCGAGTGCTCAAAGCTGGCCTCAAGCGCTTCCTAGCTGTGTGACCCTGGGCCAGTCACTTAACTTCTGCTGCCTCAGTTTCCTCATCTGCAAACAAGGAATAATAACAACACCTATCTCCCATGGTTGTTGTGAGAGTCAAATGAGATGATATTTGTAAAGCGCTTTGTAAACCTTAGGGTGCTATGGAAATGCTAGCTACTGCAGCTTTGAATGCCTCCACAGACAGAGATCTTTGCCTCACTGGGCTGTGGTAGATGGTTCTGGGAAGTTCTGTTCCCCATCTGTGATCCTCACCAAAGCGGTCCTCAGAGGACGACACAGGCCCTGTGCAGCTGGTGCTCAAAGCAGGGTAGGGCCTGCCAGAACCCTGGGCTGAGTCATCACAGGGCTGGAGTCCAGGCTGTTAGCCAGAGCACCCAGCACTCAGATGGATCCGCCGATGGGGGACAGTCCCCTCTGACGATACAGATAGCAACCCGTCCACTCTTGCCCATCCTGTGGTATTCTTGTCCATGCTCTCCCACAAGTTCTCCATAGAGTGAGCACCCAATACAATGGAGAAATCAAGGAAGGCCCCCAGCTGGCGAGAGTCCAGGTGTTAAATAACCTTTCCCTACAAGACTTCAGCGTGGCTCTTAGGTGCTCTCAGATGTCACCTCTGAAGGGCAGCTAGGTGGTACAGTGCATAGAGCACTGGCCTGGGGTCAGGAGGACCTGAGTTCAAATCCAGCCGCAGACATTTACTGTGTGACCCTGGGCAAGTCACTTAATCACAATTGCCTAGGGGAAAAAGAGTCACCTCTGAGGGATTCCAAGGTCTGGTTCCAAGATACAGGTGTGTTTGTATGTATGTATGCATGTGTGTTTGCATACATATGTATGTGTGTGCATATGTGTATGCTTGCATGTATATGTGTGTTTGTATATATGTAAGCTTGTGTATATGTGTGTGTTTTCTTGAGTAATTCTGACCTATCTCTGCATCTTGGCCTCCCTCTCTGACCAGAACTGGAAAAGAAGCTATAGGCAGTTACTGCATGTGAGGGGGCAGCCTGGGAAAGGGGTCTCACTTAAAGACCATTTTTCTCTTCCCCTCAGAGTTAGGCACCACCAATGGGAACTCAGCCCTTCGCCGAGAGTCCCAAGGCTCCCTCAACTCTTCTGCCAGCCTTGACCTCGGTTTCCTGGCATTTGTCAGTAGCAAATCTGAGGTGAGGGTCTCTTTCCTCCCACTCCCCCCAACCCCAACAGCCTGGGGCCTGCAGCTTTCTCCTCCAAGTTCCCTGCCCTGGCTCTCTACCCCAGTCACTTGTAAGCCCTCCCCTTCCCCAGTGATTTCTCTTCTCTCTTCCCCTTGGTAAACAAATCCTCTCCTCTCTAGGGTATATTCCTATCCACTTTCCCCACACTTGTTCACAGAGTATCTGTGCATGTCTGAGCATGTGTGTGTTTTTGTCATCTACCTAGACTCAGAGTCACCGGAAGAGCCTGGGGGGCACTGAGGGTGAAAGTGAGAATCGGGTTGGACGTTACTGCTGCGTATATCTGCCAGATGGCACGGCATCCTTGGCACTCATCCGCCCTGGCTTAACCATCCGCTCTATGCTGGCCAGCATCTGTGAGAAGCGAGGCCTGTCCCTGCCTGATATCAAGGTTTACCTGGTGGGCAACGAGCAGGTAGGAACTGAGCCCTAAATATCAGTCTGAACACCTGACCTCCCCCCCAAAAAAAAGCACAATCCCAACCCTAACTCTGATTTTAACCCTAACCTGATCCCTAACCGATCTTGTCTCTGGTAGAGATTAAGAGCCCTAGCCTGAGAATCAGGATACTCGAGGTCCTGGGTCTGCCTCTTTCTTACTGTGTGTGTGAGTGTGATCCTGGGCACATACCTTTTCCTCCCTCAGCCTCAGTTTGTTCATCTATAAAAGGGAAGGATTGAACGAGATGATGTCCAAGGGGGTCTTCCAGCTCCAACATTCTGTGATCCTAAGAGTTAACCACTGGCACAACACCATGCCCTGCCTTCCAGGAGTTTATAATCTATCGTGGGTCACAGACGAGGCAATGACAAAAGACTTAACTGTCAATACAAGGCCAACTAGGCCGAATGCCAGATGGGTGGTGGGAAGGTGAATGGGGGCATCAGGTGATGGGGGGACTGGATGAAGGAAGGACTAAGGGTGACCATGGGCATGGGAGAGATGGGATTGTGGGAGAAGCGGACATGAAGGAGCTCTAAGACCTTTGTCACTGTCTCTCAGTCCACCTAACCCTGTCTCTGTTCTTCTCCTTGTTCCTAACACTAACTCCCTCTCCCCATGTCTCAGGGCTCAGAGCCCTTAGACTGTCTATCCTGGAAAGCATCAAAAGGTTCAGAATATCAGACCCTGACATCAGAATTTTAGGTTTTCTCAAGCCCTCTGGCCTTTTAGCAGCTATTCTTGGAATTTGGTGTGGGGTGTGTGTGTGTGTGTGTGTGTGTGTGTGTGTGTGTGTGTGTGTGTGTGTGGTGTGTGTATGGGGGGGGATTCTTCCTTCGGGTTCCCCAAAGCCTGGATGGGGGCTTGCAGTGTCCTTACTGAACCCCTGTGGCTGTGTCCACAGAAGGCCTTGGTCCTGGATCAGGACTGCACGGTGCTGGCTGACCAGGAGGTGAAGCTGGAGAACAGAATCAACTTTGAGTGAGTGCCTTTCCCTTCTCCCATGCAGGTGGAGCCTAAGGGCCTCCATCTCTTCCCCTTGCCCTACCAGACTAGACTAGGGGCTATAGATCTTTGGGATTTGAAGGGGCAGGCTGAGGGTAAGGATTACGTGTGTGTAAGGGGATGGGGAGGGGGAGAGACAGAGGCAGAGACATAGAAACAGATCCAGAAAGATTGGGGGAGTGGGGGAGGCAGAGAGATAAGAGAGAGACAGAGACAGAGAAGCCCTTTCCCATCCTCCTGAAGAGCAGAACACCTGAATTCAAGGCCTGGCCCTGTTATTGACTAGCTATGACCTGGGACGACCCTTTCTGGTTCTCAGTTTCCTCCTTTGTCAAAGGAGGAGTTTGGAGGAGAAGGCCTCTGAGGTCCCTTCCAGCTGTGACATTCTGTCCTCTAGGTTGGAGATCACAGCTCTGGGCAAAGTGGTCAGGATCACAAGCAAATCTTCCAAGCGCCTGAAGGAAGCCCTGCTACCCATCCTAGGAAAACATGGCCTGAGCCTGCAGCAGATATCAGTACATCTGGTGAGGTCACGCCTGCCCCTAACATTTCACACACATTCACACATACCTGTGCTTACATTGGCTCAGCTCTCACCTAGGGCATCGCACGCTATCCTTTCTGGGCCCCCAGAGCAGGCAGGGAGGAGTAAGGATTCTGTGGTCAGACAGACAAGAGCTTCAGGGGAGAGGGTGGGGAAGGGGTGGGGAGAGGCTGAGAGAGAAAGGGTGTGGGGGACACTAAGGGAGGAA
>NW_020945546.1:0-3998 GCF_900497805.2 Vombatus ursinus
CACACACACACACACACACACACACACACACACACACACACACACACCTGAAAACATTTAAATATAAAAAACTAGATGGGGTGGGGAAGAGGCCTAGGCCTGCACCCAGTTCAGTCTGCTTTTCAGGCAGCATATTTCTTCCTGAGGGCACAGAAATGCACCAACCTCCAGCCCCAGCTCTGAGGGTTAGGGTGGGCCAGCCTGGAAAACCCTCTGGACAGGAGTTGGGGAGTTGGGAATGGGTTGGAGGGGCAGGGTCCTGAATGCCGGGCTCTCCCCCAGAAGCCAAAGCTGAAGCCTGGGAAGTCGCTGCCCTTGGGAGTGGAGGAGCTGGGTCAGCTGCCGAATACTGAGGCTTTTGGGGGCCGGGGGCCCAGGAAGTCCTTCCGAAGGGGTGAGCAGAGGAAAGCCTGGGCGGGGGGGACAATGTGTGGGGGGGCGGGGTGGGGTGGTGGAATGGTGGTTTTAAAGGTCTCTTCTAGTGCCAACATTCTGAGTTTCTATGAACAGAAGATCTGTGCTAGACCTGGAGTGGGCGAGTGCTCAAAGCTGGCCTCAAGCGCTTCCTAGCTGTGTGACCCTGGGCCAGTCACTTAACTTCTGCTGCCTCAGTTTCCTCATCTGCAAACAAGGAATAATAACAACACCTATCTCCCATGGTTGTTGTGAGAGTCAAATGAGATGATATTTGTAAAGCGCTTTGTAAACCTTAGGGTGCTATGGAAATGCTAGCTACTGCAGCTTTGAATGCCTCCACAGACAGAGATCTTTGCCTCACTGGGCTGTGGTAGATGGTTCTGGGAAGTTCTGTTCCCCATCTGTGATCCTCACCAAAGCGGTCCTCAGAGGACGACACAGGCCCTGTGCAGCTGGTGCTCAAAGCAGGGTAGGGCCTGCCAGAACCCTGGGCTGAGTCATCACAGGGCTGGAGTCCAGGCTGTTAGCCAGAGCACCCAGCACTCAGATGGATCCGCCGATGGGGGACAGTCCCCTCTGACGATACAGATAGCAACCCGTCCACTCTTGCCCATCCTGTGGTATTCTTGTCCATGCTCTCCCACAAGTTCTCCATAGAGTGAGCACCCAATACAATGGAGAAATCAAGGAAGGCCCCCAGCTGGCGAGAGTCCAGGTGTTAAATAACCTTTCCCTACAAGACTTCAGCGTGGCTCTTAGGTGCTCTCAGATGTCACCTCTGAAGGGCAGCTAGGTGGTACAGTGCATAGAGCACTGGCCTGGGGTCAGGAGGACCTGAGTTCAAATCCAGCCGCAGACATTTACTGTGTGACCCTGGGCAAGTCACTTAATCACAATTGCCTAGGGGAAAAAGAGTCACCTCTGAGGGATTCCAAGGTCTGGTTCCAAGATACAGGTGTGTTTGTATGTATGTATGCATGTGTGTTTGCATACATATGTATGTGTGTGCATATGTGTATGCTTGCATGTATATGTGTGTTTGTATATATGTAAGCTTGTGTATATGTGTGTGTTTTCTTGAGTAATTCTGACCTATCTCTGCATCTTGGCCTCCCTCTCTGACCAGAACTGGAAAAGAAGCTATAGGCAGTTACTGCATGTGAGGGGGCAGCCTGGGAAAGGGGTCTCACTTAAAGACCATTTTTCTCTTCCCCTCAGAGTTAGGCACCACCAATGGGAACTCAGCCCTTCGCCGAGAGTCCCAAGGCTCCCTCAACTCTTCTGCCAGCCTTGACCTCGGTTTCCTGGCATTTGTCAGTAGCAAATCTGAGGTGAGGGTCTCTTTCCTCCCACTCCCCCCAACCCCAACAGCCTGGGGCCTGCAGCTTTCTCCTCCAAGTTCCCTGCCCTGGCTCTCTACCCCAGTCACTTGTAAGCCCTCCCCTTCCCCAGTGATTTCTCTTCTCTCTTCCCCTTGGTAAACAAATCCTCTCCTCTCTAGGGTATATTCCTATCCACTTTCCCCACACTTGTTCACAGAGTATCTGTGCATGTCTGAGCATGTGTGTGTTTTTGTCATCTACCTAGACTCAGAGTCACCGGAAGAGCCTGGGGGGCACTGAGGGTGAAAGTGAGAATCGGGTTGGACGTTACTGCTGCGTATATCTGCCAGATGGCACGGCATCCTTGGCACTCATCCGCCCTGGCTTAACCATCCGCTCTATGCTGGCCAGCATCTGTGAGAAGCGAGGCCTGTCCCTGCCTGATATCAAGGTTTACCTGGTGGGCAACGAGCAGGTAGGAACTGAGCCCTAAATATCAGTCTGAACACCTGACCTCCCCCCCAAAAAAAAGCACAATCCCAACCCTAACTCTGATTTTAACCCTAACCTGATCCCTAACCGATCTTGTCTCTGGTAGAGATTAAGAGCCCTAGCCTGAGAATCAGGATACTCGAGGTCCTGGGTCTGCCTCTTTCTTACTGTGTGTGTGAGTGTGATCCTGGGCACATACCTTTTCCTCCCTCAGCCTCAGTTTGTTCATCTATAAAAGGGAAGGATTGAACGAGATGATGTCCAAGGGGGTCTTCCAGCTCCAACATTCTGTGATCCTAAGAGTTAACCACTGGCACAACACCATGCCCTGCCTTCCAGGAGTTTATAATCTATCGTGGGTCACAGACGAGGCAATGACAAAAGACTTAACTGTCAATACAAGGCCAACTAGGCCGAATGCCAGATGGGTGGTGGGAAGGTGAATGGGGGCATCAGGTGATGGGGGGACTGGATGAAGGAAGGACTAAGGGTGACCATGGGCATGGGAGAGATGGGATTGTGGGAGAAGCGGACATGAAGGAGCTCTAAGACCTTTGTCACTGTCTCTCAGTCCACCTAACCCTGTCTCTGTTCTTCTCCTTGTTCCTAACACTAACTCCCTCTCCCCATGTCTCAGGGCTCAGAGCCCTTAGACTGTCTATCCTGGAAAGCATCAAAAGGTTCAGAATATCAGACCCTGACATCAGAATTTTAGGTTTTCTCAAGCCCTCTGGCCTTTTAGCAGCTATTCTTGGAATTTGGTGTGGGGTGTGTGTGTGTGTGTGTGTGTGTGTGTGTGTGTGTGTGTGTGTGTGTGTGGTGTGTGTATGGGGGGGGATTCTTCCTTCGGGTTCCCCAAAGCCTGGATGGGGGCTTGCAGTGTCCTTACTGAACCCCTGTGGCTGTGTCCACAGAAGGCCTTGGTCCTGGATCAGGACTGCACGGTGCTGGCTGACCAGGAGGTGAAGCTGGAGAACAGAATCAACTTTGAGTGAGTGCCTTTCCCTTCTCCCATGCAGGTGGAGCCTAAGGGCCTCCATCTCTTCCCCTTGCCCTACCAGACTAGACTAGGGGCTATAGATCTTTGGGATTTGAAGGGGCAGGCTGAGGGTAAGGATTACGTGTGTGTAAGGGGATGGGGAGGGGGAGAGACAGAGGCAGAGACATAGAAACAGATCCAGAAAGATTGGGGGAGTGGGGGAGGCAGAGAGATAAGAGAGAGACAGAGACAGAGAAGCCCTTTCCCATCCTCCTGAAGAGCAGAACACCTGAATTCAAGGCCTGGCCCTGTTATTGACTAGCTATGACCTGGGACGACCCTTTCTGGTTCTCAGTTTCCTCCTTTGTCAAAGGAGGAGTTTGGAGGAGAAGGCCTCTGAGGTCCCTTCCAGCTGTGACATTCTGTCCTCTAGGTTGGAGATCACAGCTCTGGGCAAAGTGGTCAGGATCACAAGCAAATCTTCCAAGCGCCTGAAGGAAGCCCTGCTACCCATCCTAGGAAAACATGGCCTGAGCCTGCAGCAGATATCAGTACATCTGGTGAGGTCACGCCTGCCCCTAACATTTCACACACATTCACACATACCTGTGCTTACATTGGCTCAGCTCTCACCTAGGGCATCGCACGCTATCCTTTCTGGGCCCCCAGAGCAGGCAGGGAGGAGTAAGGATTCTGTGGTCAGACAGACAAGAGCTTCAGGGGAGAGGGTGGGGAAGGGGGGGGGAGAGGCTGAGAGAGAAAGGGTGTGGGGGACACTAAGGGAGGAA
>NW_020945547.1:0-18203 GCF_900497805.2 Vombatus ursinus
GAACAAGCGGGCCAGCGCGCGCCGGCTCCCGCCTCTTACCCCGATCCAGACCCCCGCTCCGGCCCCGAGCGCGCTCCGCTCTACCGCCATCTTCCCCCACCAGCCGGCCGCTCTGCCACGTCCTGTCCTTGCGCCTCCGCGAAGCCTTGTGGGAAGGTGAGTCTCGCGGCTCAGGACTACAACTCCCGAGAGGCCTGGCGCTCGGATTCTCCGGCAACGCCCCGTTTAGGGTTCCATTTCCGGGGCTCCTCTAGGTGTCTGGAATCCAGTCTTCGCTCTCAGAAGACAGTGTTGACCGTGGAGGCAGATGGCTATAGGCCACTCCCGGGACTAGGGGGGCGGGGGGGGGGGCGGTGTACGGCGTGGCCCGAGGCCCTAGATTAGATGGCTGGAAACTCGGATTATAGACTTAATTCTGACAGCATCCTCATTTGTAAAAATGGAGATAATGATTCATAACTACTGCCTCAAGGTGCTGTTTGGGAATCAGGCTTGTAATGAATGTGAAAGCCGGATAGACACACCCCATACCTCCCCTCCTCAATTTCACCATGGAGGAAAAAAATCTCACTGGCCTCAGCCCAGCCAGACACATCTGGACTATTGGGTTCAATTTTATGAACAAGTTTAGAGTGGTTCCTGAGAAGGGTCACCAGAATGGTCAAACGACCTGAACTAATGCCAACTGGGGATCAGATGAAAGCATTGGAAATGTTTACCAAAGAGAAGAGTGAAATTAAAGGGTTAGGACATTAGTGAAATTAAAGGGTTATTATAGGTTTTGAAGGATTTTATTTAACTTGATCCCACAGGTTAAGAGTAATCAGTTAGATTTCAGGTCAAAATTTTTCTGACAAATAAAAACTGTCCAAAAGTGGATAAATTGCTTCTAGTGATCTTCAAGCTGAGGGTGCATGCTGTAGACTACAATATAGAGGGAATTGCTGCTTTCCTATGGTTTCAACAAGAATTTATTTTTGTGTTGGGACTAAGTGACCTTTGAGATTCTTCCCAACACCGAGTCTAACTCTCAGGCTTTGGATGACTCAGGAGGGCAAAGAAATGTGGAAGTTTAACTATTGCTATGGTTGTTGGAATCACATACAAGGAAGAAGACCTCAGGGACCCTGAGATCCAATGAAAGAGCAGAGGAACTGCAGTGTGATCCTGAGGCCAGACACAACCTCCCAACTTGCTTCTTTCTCATGAATGTCAAGGATCACACCATAATTGATTTTTTTGTGGACTTGATTTCATAGTGTTGGGAACTCCCAACATGGAAAATACCCAGTGGACTTTCTGTAACTTAGTCTTGAATAAGTGAACAGTGGTAACACAGCTAGTATCAGGTAAGACTCAACAGAGGTCATTTTGACTCAAGGACTGCCATCAACCCACTCTTCTAGACTGCCTCTAATCATGAGGATGCAATGAGTTAGCAGATATAAATATACTTTGTTGTATTAAAAATGCTTCACAAATACACTAGCACTTAAGGAAATGAGTCATTCTGAAGTTTTCTGAAATGCTGAAGGCCTGCAACTTTCTTTCAATCATATTTGATTGAATACCAAAGCATCTGGCTGTCTTCAGTTTCCCACTGTGGACAGCTATACTAGACTAAAAAGTGTACTAGACTAAAGGCAGCTGCTGACCTGAATTAGTAGAGGGGATTTTTTCAGCATTAGTTTCCTATAATAATGTGGTAATAGTTTTGGACCAAACAGGCGTTTCTTCTCCATACTCTCTTCTCTCCAAACTATCAATCTCACTAAATCTCCTTTAAAAAATCTTGGGGGGCTCCTTTGCTTATTGAGTAAAGACCAAACAGGCCCCACTGTGTGCTACTCTACCTTTTCAACTGGATGTCACACTGCTTCTTTTGCCCTCAGCTCACCAGAACATTTTGTCATGTTACCGCCATGCCTTTATTAATAGTTCCTCATCCCTGAAATGTAACTCATCCCCCTTTTCACTGCTGCAATTTCTACCCATCTTCAATATCCAATCCAATTTACATGCCACCTTTCCTTGTAGGAAGCTTGCTGTTATCACCTATAAGGAATAACCTTCTCCTTTTTATTGTTTTACAAGCAGTGAACATATACCCCAGTTGTTTGTATGCATTTTTCCCCCTTACACAATTGACTCCAAGAGGGAAAAGCCCAACTAAATTGTATCTCCCTCAGGTCCAAGGACAATGTTCTGCACACAGTAAGTACATAAATAAGTGTTTGCTCAATAAAATGAGATGGTGCCATAACAACGCGCTGACATGGAGGAAGAAAGGCCTTTTCAACAAGCATGTGAGTTTGGTTATTCACTTTATTATGCAAAACTTCATAGTCCTTTGCTTTCCAGAGCTGCATCCTCACTCACTGCATCATTTCATTTCCAAGGCTGCAGCACTGACCACCTTCCCTTAGCCCGGGGCCTGGTTCAGGAGGTAGATGGAACGGCCATCTCAGAACCAGGAATCCCTGCTGGCACATAAGACTCCTACTGTGTTACTACGTCCTACAAGCGGAGACAAGTCACCAGCATTTATGTCTCTCCTGTGAGAGCCCCTACGGCCCCAAGCCCAAGCAGAGGACAAAAGCAGGGCTGAGCACTCAATAAACAGCTTTCTTTCACTGTTGCTGGGCTCGCAGCTGGGATGGGGAGGCCTTATCCATGGGCAGGAGACAGCAACTAAGGCCCAGTCACAGACCAGATAAGCCAGGCTTTTCTCCTTCCCTCTCTCTACTCCATTCTCCAAGCTAAGTTGACTCCAGGCCATAGTCCCGAAGTTCTTGTCACTTGCCCCAAGTTGGGCTAGAAACGAAATGTATGAAAATACTTTAAAATTACTTCTTTTCAAACAGGTTAAGAAATAAGGTGGTTGGGCTTTTTTTTTTAAACAATCCCCAAGTAGAAAAGTTCACATTACTGCCTGAACCCCTGCACCAGGCTGCCCTTTTCCCTCACCCAATCATTCTCTTTCCCCACACCAAATCAGTAGAAACGCTTGTTCCTCTCCTGTCGCTTCTGAAACACCACAGCTCCCACCACAGCACACACGATGATCCCCAACAGGGCACAGAGCAGCAGCAGGAACACCTTCCACCCTGTCAGAGGGCCACTTCGGAAGTTCCCAGTGGGGTCATCCACGTTATCTGAGGAAGCAGAGGAGAGACTGAGAGCAGGGCACCAGGAAGAGGCCATTCCCCAGCCCCCTCCCAGATGCAGCGTATCCCCTGGAAAGCCAAGCCGAGCCAAATCACACAGCTGGAGGTTGGGACTGGGTCCTCCAGAGGGCACAAGAGTAACAGGACCTTCCACTAAAGTTTCCCTTCAGTGGCCAAGGCATAGACACGACCTTGACTTACTGAAGGGTATACATGCCAAAGGAGTGCAAGCTCCGGAAGGTCCTACCAAGTCAGAAAGGTTTCAAGGATGGGCCCAGGATGGATTGTGCTGTCACTCAAGAATGACCCTAGATAAATGTGGAGAGGCTTCATTACCAGATGGCTGGCTATGATGGGATAAATTTTTCTGACCAAAGCAATTCAATCCATTTACTAAGGCTGAGTCAAATAGGAGGGGGAGGGGGGAATTGGATCCTATGTCAGTGAGAGAGCACCCCCACAGGTATGGTCACAGATCATTTAAGAATTTATAACAAAATCATAGATTTAGAGCTAGAAGGGACCTCAGAGGCTCTCTGAGCAATCTCATTTTACAGATGAGGAAACTGAGGCCCACAAAATGGTTCACCCAAGTTCACACAGGTAGTAAGTAGCAGAGAGAAGAATCGAACCCAGATCCTCTGACTCCAAATGTAGGGTTCTTTCTCCTATCTCATGAGCTTTCTCTCTGTCAGAATCCATGGCATCACTATCCCTACCCCCATCCAACTACAGCCCCAGGCTCCCCAAAGTGGTCACACCATAGCTTCTATTGTTCTAGCCAAAGCCACAGCTTCTTAGCTAAAGGTCCCAGGAGCATGCTGGGGTCTCCCAGACTAGGCTGGAGACGCACCTTTGGGAGACTTGAGGAAGCTGACACTGGGCTCAATCTTGGTCCAGTCAATGTTATCCTCTTCTGGAGTGTGCTCCACCATCAGCTGGAATAACTTCATTGAGATGATATCGTGATTATCTGCAGGACAAGGGCATATAATAAACCATTCTGAAGTTCCTTCCTGTAGGTGAACCTACCTACCCAGCTAACAGGACCAGCAAACTCTGTCCTATTCTGTGCCCTCAACTCACCAGAACACATTTGGCAATGTTACTGCCATGCCTTTATTAAGGTTCCCTATCCCTGAAATGTCACCTATTCTCCTCTTCACCTTTCATAATTTCTACCTATCTTTGATAACCCAATTCAAATGTCATCTGTTAAGTTCTCCTGCAGCCTAGCCCCTGAAGCCCTTCATTCTTTCTCTCAGCATAAGAATTCCAGAGTTGAACCAAATTCCTCCCCTAAGTGAATCTCACAGCTGGAAGGGATCTTAGAGGTCATCTCGTACAAGCCTTACCTTCAAGCACAAATCTGGTCTACAGCATCTCTGATGACAGCATATCTATCTTCTCCAATAATTTCACTGACTGAGAACTCACTACCTTCCTAAGAAGCTAATTTTGTGGGGGGTTTTGACAGTTCTAACTAATATGCAAAGCTGAAATCTGTCTCCCTGTTACTCTCCTCATTGGTACTGCTTCTGCTCTCTGGGATCAAGCAGAACAAGTCTAATCTGTCCATTAGAGCCTCAGTTAACAGGAGTACAATGGCAGGGTCACCCATTATATTTTCAACACTTGCCTTCTCTGTAATACAGCTCTGCCACAGTATTGGCTCAAAAGGAGCTTGCTTACAACCCACTGAACTCTCCTGACTTTTCCCACACAAGTTACTACTGAGCATGTACTTCTACAGCCCAAACTTGCTATCAAGAAAATCAACTGCAGAAGAACAGGATTGTGCATTTAGCCCCATTAAATATCATCTCAGTAGATTTGGATGATCGTTCTGGATTGTTCCAACAAATCCAAGATATGGCATCTGTAAATGTGGTAAACATTCCATATATTCCTTCATCCAAATCACTGATAAAAATGTCCACACAGAACAGAGGGAAGGGTAGAGCCCTGTAATTGCCACTAGGTGTCCTTCCAGATTGACATCAGCCCAATACTCAACACTTTTTGGGTCTGATCTTTCAACCAGTCTGAATCCAGTTATTATCCTCAGTTTTCCATCTTGTTAACAAAGACGTATTTACCAAAGGACACTCTCTCAAACACTCTGCTGAAATGCAGGTATGCTAGGTCTATGGCATCTCACTGGTCCAACCAGCTTGTAACCCTAGCAAGACTGAAGATGGACTTAACGGGGATGGAATCCCAGATCTCAGAACTCACCAAGTTCCCGGGCATCACCTTCCATTTTTGAAAAGTTCTCATTGTCAGCAAGTTTTTCCTTAAATCAAGCGCAAATTCACCTCTCTACAACTTCCACCCAGTGCTCATTTGGGCCCAGGCAGAATCTAATCTAAGACAGCAGTCATGCCCTTTTCTAATTCTTCTCTCCTCCAGGTTAAACATCCCTAATTCCTTCAACTGATTCTTGATACCTAACACAACTTTGCAACCAATGTCCTTATCAAACTATAGCACCCAGAACCAACCACAATGCTCCAAATGTGGTCTGACCAACTCAGAGCAGAGTGGTCCTCCTATGTTCTAGGCACCATGGTTGTCTTGACTGAACTTAAGAAAGGAGTCAGAAAAATTGATGTCTTGTTGCCCAGATGACTCACACGGAGCTGGCCTCAGCTGGCACTAAAACCCCCAAATCTTTTTCACAGAAATGAATATCTAGCTTGTGCCTTCCCTATCCTGTACTTAAGAAGCAGCTAGGAATCTCCCAGCCTGGAAGCTCCTCGCTGACTCTTTATGGTACTTTATGCTGACCAAAGTCATTCCCCCTTCCCCAATACCGAGGGGGGGGAGGGACCCACGGGAAGCAGACACTGAAGTTGCCCCAAATTGCCCCATGCCTCACTGAAAGACATTCTCACAAATACTTCTCAGTCCACTCAGTTCCCAAGGTTCTCACCAGAAAGGTCACCCGTGCCAGCTGAGGCACCAAAGTAGTAGCCAGTAGGTAGCTGCACTCCAGAAATGTCGATACAGTTCTTCCATTCATTCTTATCTTCTACATCTGTCATCACCTAGGGTGTAGAGGTGAAAGATAAAGAAAGATAAAACTGGTTGTCATGCTATCACAGCCCTCCCTTAGCTTTCTAACACCAGCCCTCGGCTCAAGTTGCCAATGCCCAGCTCCTAAAGGAAGTCCATGAGAGTACATCTACTCACCGTCAGGCGGCCTCGAGAGTAGCGCACAGCCAGAAAAGTATCATGATTTTGGTTGCGGAAGTCAGCTGTGCAGCCTGCCAGCTCTGTCCATCTTCCATCCTTGCTGTGATCATATGTCAGGGAGCCATTGTTCACCATCACTGATATATATGGAAATACACGCTACAGGCAGAAACAGAGACACCTATCATTCCAATGCCTGAGTCACTGGTTTCCTACCCAAAAAGGAAATAAGAGTTCAGCCCAAAGTCAAGGCAACAGCATGGGACAGTGGAAAGAACACTGGATTCTCACAGGACACAAACTGAAATATCCACTCTAACACTTAGCACCCAGTGTAACTATAGTCAGATCATTCTATCTCTCAGGGCCTCAGTTTCCTCATTTATAAAATGAAGAGGGTCCCCTTCAGCTTTCTATCTCGAAGCCTTTAAGAGGTTGGACTAGATGGATTTCTAGGGTCCCTTCTAGTTTAAAATCCTGTGAGACAATAGGAAACAATAGTTTTATTCAGAGATTAGGTAGAAGGTCTGGACTGATTGAGTTAGGGCCTGGCTCTCCCACAACATATCCTAGTTCAACTCATCAAGTATATCCAGGGTCGTACCTCAGTAGCTTCATCATTGGGGTAAGTGTCCAGGAAGATGGCCAGTCCATGGAAGTTGTCCTTGCTTCCAAACACAGGACCTACAGCAGATAGAAAGGATGGTTCCAGTCCCATAGTTTAAAAAGATTCCTTATTCCCCCCAAAACAGAAGTCACTAGCAGAGTATAAAGATGACCCTATTATTTTCTTTGCTCTCCAACCAGCAAGGAATATACTTATCAGTTATCAACAAACCCTTCCCCACCTCACCCCTTTCATCCCTCCAAGAAGGATAACACTGGCCCATTATACTGGCCTCCACAGATGCAAATGAGTGCATGGCTGTAAGCTTTGGGCTTATCCAGGGAGGACCACCATTCCCCAGGGTCCAAGGTAAAGGAATGACGTGCTTGCTGCAATACCCAGTGGAGAGGGTCTGGTCAT
Source organism: Vombatus ursinus (assembly GCF_900497805.2). Taxonomy (NCBI): domain Eukaryota; kingdom Metazoa; phylum Chordata; class Mammalia; order Diprotodontia; family Vombatidae; genus Vombatus; species Vombatus ursinus. Next base: position 7,393 of record NW_020945547.1, read on the forward strand.
CTTAACCCCACCTGGCACAAGGCGGTCCCTGGTGTACCACAGAGCAAAGCCGTCTCCATGGAGGCTCTTCTTTCCAAGGCCATGGACTTTGAAATGGACATGCATCTCCCAATCCTTGAGGAAGCAGGGCTGGTGGAAAACAGAGGCTGTCAGGGCCAGCACAGTCCCACAAATCACTAGGTTTTATCTTCATGACCAAAAAGCAAGGTCCTAAGGGGCAGGGGCCAGTGATTTCTACTCTTTTTGTTTTTTAATTCCCCTACCACTACGGCAATAACTTTGTTGTTCAGTGGATCTAGCGCTCATGATCCCAAAGACATCTTTGTATACGCTGATGTTTCTGAACCACAACACCAAATCGGAATTGGGCCTCACAACAACTCAGCTTCTATCCCCACAAAATATGACATGGTACAGTCATAGAGAAGGAAAGAGCATGATATTGTGCAAAAAGGACTGGAAGTGGAGTCAGAAGACCTAAATGTGACATCCAGCCCTGCAAGTTACTAGCTATGCATCCTTAGGCCAGTCACTTTCCCTCTGTGGGCCTCAGTTTTCCTTGCTGTAAAATAATCAGGGGGTTAGATTTGATATCCCTAAAGGTCCCACCCACCTCTAAACTCCAAGGTTCTCAGACTTTAGACATGACATACAGTTTCTTAGGGCCTTAGGTTTTTCATCTATGACATGCAGAGGTCAGTGGGATTTTGACCTCTGAGGCCTCTTCTTATTCTAAGGTCTGGGATTCTGAGTGTGAACACTTGTACACCACAAGGACCAGGCTATGTCACCTGTGTGCCAAGGAGCTTACTAAGAGACAGTATGGACTACCAGACAGAAATTCGGGCTTTACAAGGTCTTAGGGTTATAAAGCCCATGTTCTGGGAGGACTGCTTACTTTATACAACCGTTAAATCAAGCAGAACCCACAGGCATACAGAAACCACTGGGAAATAGTTAAAGTCTTCTCTAGCTATCAGGAAATTGCATACTGAAACCAATGTGGCAACACAGAGCTATGCCGACAACTGTAAACACACAGAGGCACAAACTGAGGCACAACTACAAAGCAATGAGCTAACATAAATTGATGTTCTTTAGCAATTTAGGTGTCTGCCAGTGTTTGCTGGCAGAGTTGCAAACTGCTCCAACAATCCTGGAGAGCAATTTGGAATTATGCCTAAAGGGCTATAAAGCTGTTAATAGCCTTTGGTCCAGCAATACCACAACTAGGTCTCAATCCCAAAGGGATCAAAGAAAGAGGAAAAGGACCTACACGTACAAAAATATTTATAGCAGCTCTTATTGTGGTGGCAAAGAACTGGAAATCGAGGGGATGTCCATCAACTGGGGAATGGCTGAACAAGTTGTGGTTTATAATTGTGATGGAATACTATTGTTCTATAAGAAATGATGAACAGGATAGTTTCAGAAAAACCTGGGAGGTCTTATTTGAACTGATCCAAAGTGAAGAGAGCAGAACCAGGAGAACACTGTACAAAGTAACAGCAATATCTAAAAATAATCAACTGTGAAAGACTTAGCTTCTCTAATCAACACAATGATCCACGACAATCCAAAGGACTTAATGAAACATGATGAAAATGTTTTCCATCTCCAGGGAGAGAAAGAACTGATGAACTCTGAGCCCAGATTGAAGCATGCTTTTTTCACTTTATTTTTCTTGCTTTTTTGTTGTTGTTGTTGTTAAGGCAACATGGCTAACATGGAAATATGTTTTACAAGACTTCAAAATTTCAAAAAATGTAACTGATATCCTATACTGCTTGTCTTATCAATAGGTGGGAGAGGGTCTGGAGGAAGGGAGAGAAATGTAAAAAAAAAAAAAAGAAGTTAAATAAGAAAAAAAAAGAAAAAATCAACAATCAGCTTGCCAATTAGACGTAGCTCCAAATACTTTCCTGCACTTCCTCCACTCCTAGATTGAGTGAGTGCCAGGCAGATAATCCATCATGTAGCAGGGGCAGCCATGACTCTTACTCTCAGCTTCTATTTTAAGTAAGTTGTTCCTTTTATTTGGGGGGAGGGGGAAGGAATGTTTTCTAAATGCCAGTTAAGGGATCAGTTATGTTGGTCTACAAAACTATTATTCCCTTATTTCTCAAAACCTAAACTTTAAACAAATCTGACAACTCTTCCTCTTCCCTAAATCCTGCTTCTTCCACACTCAGTTTTAACTCTCAGTTCCAGTATAAAAGTGGAAGTATTTTAGATTCTTTACTCATCCTGAAAATAGAACGAGTTGAGAAGCACTAATACAGAATTAGTATTACTACAAAATTAGAACTAGTTAAAAGTTGGTCATGGTACATGACTCTACTCTCCCTTCTTTCCTTCCTTTCTTTCTCTCTTTCTTTTCTTTCTTCCTTCCTTTTCTTTCTCTCTCTTTTTTCTTTTTCTCTTTCTTTCTTTCTTTCTTTCTCTTACTAAGTAAGCTTGGAGTAGGAACTTGAAGGACAAAGGTGTTTTGGGGATGGAGAGTGATATGAGAGGGCATGCTGAAGTCCCTGGAAGTGACTTCATGCTGATCTCTCAAGCTTTTAGGTGTCAGTACTGGTGTTAATTGCTAACTGGTTAATATGCAAGACAATGACCTACTATAAATTCTGAAGGGAGCTAATGCAGAGGCAGAGGCAGCTAGAAGGCTCAGTAGATAGAGCTCTGGGCCTGGAGCTGGGAAGACCTGGAGAAGGAAATGGCAAACCACTCCAGTATCTTTGCCAAGAAAACCCATGAATGGGTCACAGAGTCAGATACAATTGAACAACATGCCGAGGCATTGCTGGGAAAGAAAAATTAATATGGCATATCATTCAAGTATTCAAGGAACAGACAGTGCAGGAAGAGAGACAAGCCTTAACAATGGACAGGCTAGAATTCCTGAGCTAGAGGGCATATAAGAAATCATCTAGTCCAACATTCTCATCACATAGAGCAACAAACTGTTTCCCATAAAGGCAATGTGACTTGGCCAAGGACATACAGCTAATTAGAGTCAGGGGCTGAGTCTCAGATGCCTAGACTGCCTACCCCCTGCCTTTCCCATTACACTTTGCTGCCTCTCACCATGTCTAAAAGAAACCACCACCCTTCCCGAAAGTCATGCTCACTTCTCTCCTATCCTTCACTACTAAAGCCACAGTTGCTAATTCATGTTGCTTCTACCTTCATAACACTTCTGGAATCCACTCCTCTATCACTCCAATTTAGGTGCTTAACACCTTTTGCCTGGACTACTGCAACAGCCTTCTAATGGGTCTCTCTACCTGTAGTTTCTTCTCTTTCCAGTCCATCCCTCCATATAGCAGCCAACTGATACTCCTAAAGCATATGTCAATTCTCTGCTCAAAAAGCTTCAGTGGTTCTGTACTTAATTCTAGGATAAAATACAAACTCCTTTATTTGGTATTTTAGACCCTCATATTCTGGCCCAAAATTAACATTTTACACTGACATATTATCCCTCCCACCTATACCTACACAATCTACTTTATAGCCAAATTGGCCTACCTGCTGCTTCCCACAGGTAACATCCTATCTCCCACCTCCATTCCTTTGCAAAAGCTGGCTGGCATGCTTGGAATGCTCTCCCTTCTCAATTCCATCTCTCAGAATTCCCAGCTCCCTTCATGACTACGCTCAGGTGTTACTTTCTATATACTACCTTTCCTGATCTTGTTAGTACTCTCCTCATTACTTTGCATTTTCTTTGTATGTATCTTATATGCACATTTACCTGTTAACATGTTGTTTTCCCCAGTAGGCTATAAGACAAATTTTTTTAATTTTATCTTTACCATGTTCCTAGTACCTGGCACTTAGTAGGTGCTTATTCCATCTATCACTAGAGACACTAGAAGTTGAGGAAAGAGGTTCTCTCTGTAAGTGACACTGTCTCTGGAGTAGAAAGTGTAGGAAACAGAGTGTATCAACGGGAGATGACCTTAAGCAAGCCACTTAGCCTCCTACTCTGTTGTGAGATTAGGCTGTCTGATATTTAAAACTCCTTTATAGCTCTGACATTCTACATTCTAACTTTTTGTAACCACATGAAAGCTTCAAGTGAGAAAGCTACTATAAATGTTCTACAGAGGAAACCTGGATGTGAAAAGGATGAATGAGATGAGTTGTAACTGAAGACATGGAGAGAAAGTGACAGCAGGGCACTCGTGGCTATGTTTGAACTCAGTGGAGAAGAGATAGAAGATTCTGAAGCAAAGGGAGGAAACTGGGCAGGTTGCCAAAGTTCCAGGACAGGGATCAAAGGATTAGGAAGAGTTAGCTCTTCTCAAAGTTGGGCCCCAGCCAAATGCTGCCTTGCCACAAAGTTCTCATTTCACTCTAGTTTCCTCAAAGTAGTGCTTACAAATGCTCATTTTGAGGTTTTCACCCGGACAAGGAAATGTCAGAAACATGATCACACAAAACCAAGGTATGGTTACCAGTAGTATAAAAGAGATATGTGCAAAGCCAGACCCTCATCATCACAAACTAGTTTATTCATATATTTGGCACCCTTCCTTTAAGCAATGTCACCCTCACAGAAAGACTTCACCCATTTTGCTGAGTCTGTCCTTCCTAAGTGATTTCCATACTGTACAAGCTCCCCACAGTCAAAGAACTCCTCTTTTGTGAATGATGTCTCTTGGGTGACCCAGAAAAGGGAAAATGGAAGACAGCACTTTCCTTAATCCATGGAAATTGACCGAAGTCAAGAGTAAAACCCATTTACTCCCTGTCCACAGCCTGGTGCTCAAAATTACCTGGTGGTTCCAGATAGAGCCCTCTTTGCTAGGTTCATCGGGGGTCAGGCGGATGTACTGGCTGGTAAGCATGGTGCTGCCTTGGAAATCCCAGAGGGGCATGGAGCTGGATCCGACCCCTACAGAGTCGACAGAGAGTAGATTTAGAGATGCCAAATGTGAGGAATCCGGGAGTGGGGGCGGGTAGAGAAGGCTCCTGATGGTCCAGGTCTCTCTCAATGGGCAAGACTGAAGACTGACTGATGGCGAAAAGCCCTAAGGGAAAGCTAGACAGGAGCCAGCCAGGAGAGTGCTGACCCAGGCAAGTTTGGCGGTCCATGGGAACTTTCTCAGCAACACTGGGACCCAGTCCCAACCCCTCAACCGCGGTCCAGGATCAGATCTGGCGTCCCAGGGTCTCCCTTCCTCCTCCTCCCCCGCCTCGGGCCACGCCCCCGGCCCCTCCCCCCTTGCTCACCCTGGTAGGGTTTAATCAGCGAGTGCTCGCGCTTCAGGTGCTCATTGTTGCCGTTGGTGATGTCAGAAGTCGCAGGCTGGGGGGCGGGTGCGACCAATAAAAGCAGCAGCAACAGGAGAACCGGCGGGAAAGGGCTTAGACTCCCCCCAATTCGCGACCTATGGCATCCCCAGCACCAACCCCAACCTGCCCCGAACCCGGCTGCAGCCCCAGCCGCCATCCTCCTCGCCTCTCCCTAACTTCCGTCAGCTTTACTTCCGCCTTCCGGGAGCATTCTCCAATAACTTCCGGCCGGAAACAAAAGGAAAAGGAGTTGCTGGAAAACAGAATAGGCGAGTTTCGCAGCTATAAGCTAAAAACCTGGCCGGCTGAATTTCTCTGATGCCTCTAGTTTTCTTCCTCTCCCAGAGAAGTTCGGAAATCTGGCCTTCCCGGTTTCTTAGAGGGTGGGACAGGAACCTCTACAAGACAAAAACTTTAGCCAATCATGGAGGAGCACGTTTGGTGCCGAATCCAATAAAGAAGCAGAAGGCGTATCTTCAGAGTCGCTGGAGCCTTAGGTTCCGGACTACAAAAGACTCTTGCTCCCAGCAGGCAGCGCGCCTAGCGGGGCATTTTGGGACTAGTAATCCAAGTGAGCAGCGTTCTCCCGCGGAGCAGCAATTAACTTAACACTCCGCCGAACCTCAGTCTACCCTTCTGTCTAGAGTGCAGAATAGGATTGCTTCTCTGAACCGCCCAGCAACGGGAAGGAGCCGGTCAAATGAAATCCCCAGTCCTCTCAACCCAGTCCCTAGCTTCACGCCTGTGCCCCAGCCCCGCCCCCAGCCCAACCTCACGGAGCTTTAGCCCCGCCCCATGCTTTGGCTCCCTTAATCCCGCCCCTTGTCCCACCCCTTGTTTTGTCTCCTTTAGCCCCGCCCCTAGCTCAATTTCCTTATGTAGTCATTTCTAGCTCCGCCTCCAGCTCCACCTTCGCGTCTCGGCCTTGCCCCTAGCTCCACCTCGGTAGCTTGTCCCCCTCCAGCTCCACCTCCGCCACACCCGCAAAGGTTGTCAGCTCCTCCCTAGCCCCCCCCCCCACCTAGGTCCCTCCCCCCCCCCGCCTCACGCTGCTGCTCCGCTGCCTTCTTTCCTTCCTTCCTTCCTTCCTCTAGGACCAAACCCACCTAGCACCTTTTCCGCCCGCCCCCACCCTCCTCGCCCTGGATCCTCTAATGAGCCCTTAGGTGTGCTCAGCATCCCTCCATCACTCTCTCCTTCAATGGTTTCTTTTGCCAGTCCCTTAATACTGTAAGAATGTAGAAGCTGGGCTAATGACTGGCAGAGAAGGCAGAAAAGAGAATTAATGCATTAAAAAAAAAAATTAGCAACAATTTTTGTAGTGTCGAAGGAAATTCGAGTGTGCCCATATAAGCTGGAGAATGGCTAAACAAATTGGTATACAAATGTGGTATATTAATGTAATGTGTAAGTCAGTCAGTCAATAAACATTTCTTAAACATTTGTTATCTGCTACGTGCCAGACCCTGTACTAAGAGCTGGGGATACAAAAAGAGGCCAAAGACAATGCCAGCCCTCAAGGAGTCCACGATCTAATGGAGGACACATAGCAAACATAGATGTACAGAAAAACTACATATAGGACAAACAGGACATAGAAGAGGGAAGGTACAAGAATTAAGAGGGGTTAGAAGAGGCTTCCTGTAGAAGATGAGATTTTAGTCAAGACTCAAAGGAAGCCATAGAGGTTAGTAGGCTGAGATGGGGAATATTCAGGCATGGGGGCAACATGAGAAAATGCCTAGAGCTTAGAGATGGGGTGTTTTGTTCATGGAACAGCCAGAAGCCCAGTGTCACTGGATTGAAGAGTACAAAGTGGGGAGTTTGGTATAAAAAGACTGGAAAGGCAGGAGGGGAAGGACTTTGAACACCAAACAGAATTTTGTATTTCATCCTGGAGGCAATTAGAGAGCTATGGGGGGGGAGGCTGTGTGTGGGATGTGGTTAGACACGTGCTTTAATAAAAATCGCTTTGGTGGCTAAATTCAGGATGGATTAGAGTGGTGAGAAATTGAGGCAGGTAGACCCACTAGTAGGCTACTGCAGTAATCCATCCCTGAGGTGATGAAGGCCTGACCAGAGTGGTGGCAGTGTTATAGGAGAGAAGAGGTCGTTTTGAGAGATGTTGCAAAGGTGAAATGGAAAAGGCTTTGGCAACAGTTTAAATATGGGGGATGAGAGACAGTGAAGCATTCCAGGATAACTCCTAGGTTTCTAGCCTGAAGGACTGGGAGGATGGTGTGGTGGTGGAGAAGATAATGAGTTCTGTTTTGGACATGTTTTAAGATGTCTACTGGACATCTAGTTCAGTATATCTAAAAAGCAGTTGGAGATGGAAGACTGGGGGTCAAGAAAGAAATTAGGGCAGGATAGGTACATTTGAGAATCATCAGCAGAGAGATGGTAATAAAATCCATGGGAGCTGATAAAATCATCAAGTGCCTGCTGCAAGTCACTTAATCTTGTTTACCTCAGTTTCTCATCTGTACAATAAGCTGGAGAAGAAAAAAAAATAAGCTGGAGAAGAATGGCAAATTACTCCAGTATCTTTGCCGAGAAAACTCCAAATTGGGTCACAGAGAGTCAGATATGACTGAAACGACTCCACAAATCCTGACTTCAGACAACAGACCATGAAGAATAAGGCATACATTTTCAGACATAGCCAACAGGTTGGTTTGTTTTGCTTAGAAGTACTCTTTTGTTATAATGGAGAAGAGTCGTAAGTCACTGAGAAGTGACAGTGATGTTAAAAAGGGCATCAGCAAAATCTTTTTTTTTTTTGGTTGGGCAATGGGGGTTAAGTGACTTGCCTAGGGTTACACAGCTAGTGAGTGTTATGTGTCTGAGGCCAGATTTGAACTCGGGTCCTCCTGAATCCAGGGCCAGTGCTTTATCCACCATGCCACCTAGCCGTCCCAACAAAATCTTTTTTAAAGGAAGAGTGAGGCTGTTTAGTGGGTCTAGTATAATAATATGAGAAAAATTAGGGGCAGAGCATCATACTAGGTGCTAGGGAAGATTTGAAGCTTAGATAAAGACACAAGCCGTACTCTCAAAGACCTTGCAATAATCTTATAGCTTAGTTTATAGTAGTGTATGGGAGATAAAAAAGCAACACAGATTCTTATAATATCATGCAGTGTAGCATGATAACTTAATAATAGCTATCAAAGCACTGTATAAATATTAGCTCATTTGATCCTCTCAACAACCCTACTGAAGCAGACAGAGATTAAGTGACTTGGCCAGAGTCACACAAGCCAGTAAATATCTAAGGCTGGATTCAAACTTGTCTTCTTGATTTCAGGTCCAGCCTCTAACCACTGCCCTGCCTTGCTACCTCTTAATTGCAGTAGAGAATTATCAAACAAAATACTGGATGCAGTCTACAGGAGAAAGTTATTATTGACTGGGAGAATCAAGGAAGGCTGCTTGGATTAGGAGATAGTATTGGAATTAGATATTAAAAGATAGACAAGAATTCAATAGATCAAAGAGTAGGAGGGAGGACATTCTAGGTATAGCAAACAATTTCAACAAAGTCACAAAAATGTAAGAGTCTAAGCATGTGTTCAGAGGGGAGAGTTGTCCAGTTTGGCTGAAGTATAGAACACATGCAGGGAGTAATACAAAATGGGATAGAAAGGTAAGCTAGTGCCTAATACAAGTCCTTTTAAATACCAACAAGCAATTTGAAATCATTCAGTAAGCCACTGGAGATTTTTTAAGCAGAGGAGTAACAAGACCAAATCTATACATAAAGATTATTCTGCTAAGTATTGTGAAGACTCCATTTGGAATGGGGAAGAGAGGAGAGTAAAGATAGGAAAACCTATCAGGAAACTATTGCAATAGTTTTAGGTAGGTGGAAATGAGGGCTCATAAGAGGATCTTGGTGTCTGGAAAAGAGAGGAAGGGGACAGGTTTAAAAGAGGTTGCTGAGTAAAATCAACAGGACTTGGTGATTGATCGCATACACATGAAAAGTGGAGCAGAGAGAACAAAAAAAAACCCTAAGGTTATGAATATGGGAGATTGGGTGAATGGTAGCACCACAGACAAAAAGGAAAGTCAGAAGGAGGAGCAAATTTTGGGGAAAAGAAAAGGTAATCTGGGGGCAGCTAGGTGGTGCAGTGGATAGAGCACCAGCCCTGAAATCAGGAGGACCTGAGTTCACATCCGGCCTCAGACCAAACACTTGATACTTACTAGCTGTGTGACCCTGGGCAAGTCACTTAACCCCAATTGCCTAAAAATTAAAAAAAGAAAGAAAAGGTGGTCCCTTTTGAATACACTGAATTTGAAGAGTAAGCGGCATATCTGAGTTCAGAGATCCTTAAGGCAGTGGAGATTAGTTCAGAAGACAGAAATAGAGATAGAGATTTAGGAGTCACTTGAAGAGAGGTCATGGGTTGAAGCTGTGGGTGTGAGGGAGATTTCTGAGGAAGAGAGTAGTCAAGTGAGTCAGCCAATAAGCATTTTTAAGCACATAATAACTGTGCTAACCACTGGGGATAGGGAGGAGAAAAGGACCAAGGACAGATCCTTGGGGACTGTCCACTTTAAGGGATAGGAAAAGAATAATGAGCCAGGTAAGAAAACTGAAGGCTTGTTTGGAGAAGTACAAGAACTGGGTAAGTGAGATGAAACGAAGGGTGGAGAGAATATTCAATAGGTCTACATGGTCCACAGTGTCAGAAGCTGCAGAAAATTCCAAGAAGAGAAATAAAAAAAAAAAGGCATTGGATTTAGCCATTAGGAAGTCATTTTCATTTGTGACTTTCAAGAGAGTTATTCTGTAGAGTTATTTCAGTAGTATTAGAAGTGACAAGGAATTGAGAGACTGAGTCTGGAGGAAGTGGAGGCATTGTGTGTAGATGGCTTTTTTGTCAGCAAGTTTATCAGTAAAGGGGAGGAAAAAGAGGATGAGGTAGAATGGTGGATGGGGTTGGGTCAAGGGAAGGCAATGTTGGGACTTAGGGGACCTGAGCATGTTTACCTGAAGATAGATAAGAATAAGTCAGTGCTGAGAGAGCTTAAAGATGCCTACAGTGAGGTCCTATGGAAAAGGATCAAGGTCCCATTGAGAGGGATTGTCCCCAGGAAGCAGTAAAGTCTCTTGTTGTATGCTGGAAAGATCAACAACATGCTGGAAGGATGAACAGAAGAGTGATAATGTGGAGAGGGCTTGAGGATTGAAAGTAGGAAATTAAGGGAATTCATGTTGGAAGGCTTCAGTCTTCTCAGTGAAGTAAGATCCTAGGTCATCTGCTATCAATATGGGGGTTGTGGGTATGGTTAATGAGGAGGGAAGAGAAGAAAAAGGTTTGGGATGGTTGCTGTGGAAAATGAGATAAGGAGCTGATTTAAAAGAAAGAAAGCAAGAAAGAAAGAAAGCAAGAAAGAAAGCAAGAAAGCAAGAAAGCAAGCAAGAAAGAAAGAAAGAAAGAAAGAAAGAAAGAAAGAAAGAAAGAAAGAAAGAAAGAAAGAAAGAAAGAAAGAAA
>NW_020945548.1:0-18209 GCF_900497805.2 Vombatus ursinus
GAACAAGCGGGCCAGCGCGCGCCGGCTCCCGCCTCTTACCCCGATCCGGACCCCCGCTCCGGCCCCGAGCGCGCTCCGCTCTACCGCCATCTTCCCCCACCAGCCGGCCGCTCTGCCACGTCCTGTCCTTGCGCCTCCGCGAAGCCTTGTGGGAAGGTGAGTCTCGCGGCTCAGGACTACAACTCCCGAGAGGCCTGGCGCTCGGATTCTCCGGCAACGCCCCGTTTAGGGTTCCATTTCCGGGGCTCCTCTAGGTGTCTGGAATCCAGTCTTCGCTCTCAGAAGACAGTGTTGACCGTGGAGGCAGATGGCTATAGGCCACTCCCGGGACTAGGGGGGCGGGGGGGGGGGGCGGTGTACGGCGTGGCCCGAGGCCCTAGATTAGATGGCTGGAAACTCGGATTATAGACTTAATTCTGACAGCATCCTCATTTGTAAAAATGGAGATAATGATTCATAACTACTGCCTCAAGGTGCTGTTTGGGAATCAGGCTTGTAATGAATGTGAAAGCCGGATAGACACACCCCATACCTCCCCTCCTCAATTTCACCATGGAGGAAAAAAATCTCACTGGCCTCAGCCCAGCCAGACACATCTGGACTATTGGGTTCAATTTTATGAACAAGTTTAGAGTGGTTCCTGAGAAGGGTCACCAGAATGGTCAAACGACCTGAACTAATGCCAACTGGGGATCAGATGAAAGCATTGGAAATGTTTACCAAAGAGAAGAGTGAAATTAAAGGGTTAGGACATTAGTGAAATTAAAGGGTTATTATAGGTTTTGAAGGATTTTATTTAACTTGATCCCACAGGTTAAGAGTAATCAGTTAGATTTCAGGTCAAAATTTTTCTGACAAATAAAAACTGTCCAAAAGTGGATAAATTGCTTCTAGTGATCTTCAAGCTGAGGGTGCATGCTGTAGACTACAATATAGAGGGAATTGCTGCTTTCCTATGGTTTCAACAAGAATTTATTTTTGTGTTGGGACTAAGTGACCTTTGAGATTCTTCCCAACACCGAGTCTAACTCTCAGGCTTTGGATGACTCAGGAGGGCAAAGAAATGTGGAAGTTTAACTATTGCTATGGTTGTTGGAATCACATACAAGGAAGAAGACCTCAGGGACCCTGAGATCCAATGAAAGAGCAGAGGAACTGCAGTGTGATCCTGAGGCCAGACACAACCTCCCAACTTGCTTCTTTCTCATGAATGTCAAGGATCACACCATAATTGATTTTTTTGTGGACTTGATTTCATAGTGTTGGGAACTCCCAACATGGAAAATACCCAGTGGACTTTCTGTAACTTAGTCTTGAATAAGTGAACAGTGGTAACACAGCTAGTATCAGGTAAGACTCAACAGAGGTCATTTTGACTCAAGGACTGCCATCAACCCACTCTTCTAGACTGCCTCTAATCATGAGGATGCAATGAGTTAGCAGATATAAATATACTTTGTTGTATTAAAAATGCTTCACAAATACACTAGCACTTAAGGAAATGAGTCATTCTGAAGTTTTCTGAAATGCTGAAGGCCTGCAACTTTCTTTCAATCATATTTGATTGAATACCAAAGCATCTGGCTGTCTTCAGTTTCCCACTGTGGACAGCTATACTAGACTAAAAAGTGTACTAGACTAAAGGCAGCTGCTGACCTGAATTAGTAGAGGGGATTTTTTCAGCATTAGTTTCCTATAATAATGTGGTAATAGTTTTGGACCAAACAGGCGTTTCTTCTCCATACTCTCTTCTCTCCAAACTATCAATCTCACTAAATCTCCTTTAAAAAATCTTGGGGGGCTCCTTTGCTTATTGAGTAAAGACCAAACAGGCCCCACTGTGTGCTACTCTACCTTTTCAACTGGATGTCACACTGCTTCTTTTGCCCTCAGCTCACCAGAACATTTTGTCATGTTACCGCCATGCCTTTATTAATAGTTCCTCATCCCTGAAATGTAACTCATCCCCCTTTTCACTGCTGCAATTTCTACCCATCTTCAATATCCAATCCAATTTACATGCCACCTTTCCTTGTAGGAAGCTTGCTGTTATCACCTATAAGGAATAACCTTCTCCTTTTTATTGTTTTACAAGCAGTGAACATATACCCCAGTTGTTTGTATGCATTTTTCCCCCTTACACAATTGACTCCAAGAGGGAAAAGCCCAACTAAATTGTATCTCCCTCAGGTCCAAGGACAATGTTCTGCACACAGTAAGTACATAAATAAGTGTTTGCTCAATAAAATGAGATGGTGCCATAACAACGCGCTGACATGGAGGAAGAAAGGCCTTTTCAACAAGCATGTGAGTTTGGTTATTCACTTTATTATGCAAAACTTCATAGTCCTTTGCTTTCCAGAGCTGCATCCTCACTCACTGCATCATTTCATTTCCAAGGCTGCAGCACTGACCACCTTCCCTTAGCCCGGGGCCTGGTTCAGGAGGTAGATGGAACGGCCATCTCAGAACCAGGAATCCCTGCTGGCACATAAGACTCCTACTGTGTTACTACGTCCTACAAGCGGAGACAAGTCACCAGCATTTATGTCTCTCCTGTGAGAGCCCCTACGGCCCCAAGCCCAAGCAGAGGACAAAAGCAGGGCTGAGCACTCAATAAACAGCTTTCTTTCACTGTTGCTGGGCTCGCAGCTGGGATGGGGAGGCCTTATCCATGGGCAGGAGACAGCAACTAAGGCCCAGTCACAGACCAGATAAGCCAGGCTTTTCTCCTTCCCTCTCTCTACTCCATTCTCCAAGCTAAGTTGACTCCAGGCCATAGTCCCGAAGTTCTTGTCACTTGCCCCAAGTTGGGCTAGAAACGAAATGTATGAAAATACTTTAAAATTACTTCTTTTCAAACAGGTTAAGAAATAAGGTGGTTGGGCTTTTTTTTTTTAAACAATCCCCAAGTAGAAAAGTTCACATTACTGCCTGAACCCCTGCACCAGGCTGCCCTTTTCCCTCACCCAATCATTCTCTTTCCCCACACCAAATCAGTAGAAACGCTTGTTCCTCTCCTGTCGCTTCTGAAACACCACAGCTCCCACCACAGCACACACGATGATCCCCAACAGGGCACAGAGCAGCAGCAGGAACACCTTCCACCCTGTCAGAGGGCCACTTCGGAAGTTCCCAGTGGGGTCATCCACGTTATCTGAGGAAGCAGAGGAGAGACTGAGAGCAGGGCACCAGGAAGAGGCCATTCCCCAGCCCCCTCCCAGATGCAGCGTATCCCCTGGAAAGCCAAGCCGAGCCAAATCACACAGCTGGAGGTTGGGACTGGGTCCTCCAGAGGGCACAAGAGTAACAGGACCTTCCACTAAAGTTTCCCTTCAGTGGCCAAGGCATAGACACGACCTTGACTTACTGAAGGGTATACATGCCAAAGGAGTGCAAGCTCCGGAAGGTCCTACCAAGTCAGAAAGGTTTCAAGGATGGGCCCAGGATGGATTGTGCTGTCACTCAAGAATGACCCTAGATAAATGTGGAGAGGCTTCATTACCAGATGGCTGGCTATGATGGGATAAATTTTTCTGACCAAAGCAATTCAATCCATTTACTAAGGCTGAGTCAAATAGGAGGGGGAGGGGGGAATTGGATCCTATGTCAGTGAGAGAGCACCCCCACAGGTATGGTCACAGATCATTTAAGAATTTATAACAAAATCATAGATTTAGAGCTAGAAGGGACCTCAGAGGCTCTCTGAGCAATCTCATTTTACAGATGAGGAAACTGAGGCCCACAAAATGGTTCACCCAAGTTCACACAGGTAGTAAGTAGCAGAGAGAAGAATCGAACCCAGATCCTCTGACTCCAAATGTAGGGTTCTTTCTCCTATCTCATGAGCTTTCTCTCTGTCAGAATCCATGGCATCACTATCCCTACCCCCATCCAACTACAGCCCCAGGCTCCCCAAAGTGGTCACACCATAGCTTCTATTGTTCTAGCCAAAGCCACAGCTTCTTAGCTAAAGGTCCCAGGAGCATGCTGGGGTCTCCCAGACTAGGCTGGAGACGCACCTTTGGGAGACTTGAGGAAGCTGACACTGGGCTCAATCTTGGTCCAGTCAATGTTATCCTCTTCTGGAGTGTGCTCCACCATCAGCTGGAATAACTTCATTGAGATGATATCGTGATTATCTGCAGGACAAGGGCATATAATAAACCATTCTGAAGTTCCTTCCTGTAGGTGAACCTACCTACCCAGCTAACAGGACCAGCAAACTCTGTCCTATTCTGTGCCCTCAACTCACCAGAACACATTTGGCAATGTTACTGCCATGCCTTTATTAAGGTTCCCTATCCCTGAAATGTCACCTATTCTCCTCTTCACCTTTCATAATTTCTACCTATCTTTGATAACCCAATTCAAATGTCATCTGTTAAGTTCTCCTGCAGCCTAGCCCCTGAAGCCCTTCATTCTTTCTCTCAGCATAAGAATTCCAGAGTTGAACCAAATTCCTCCCCTAAGTGAATCTCACAGCTGGAAGGGATCTTAGAGGTCATCTCGTACAAGCCTTACCTTCAAGCACAAATCTGGTCTACAGCATCTCTGATGACAGCATATCTATCTTCTCCAATAATTTCACTGACTGAGAACTCACTACCTTCCTAAGAAGCTAATTTTGTGGGGGGTTTTGACAGTTCTAACTAATATGCAAAGCTGAAATCTGTCTCCCTGTTACTCTCCTCATTGGTACTGCTTCTGCTCTCTGGGATCAAGCAGAACAAGTCTAATCTGTCCATTAGAGCCTCAGTTAACAGGAGTACAATGGCAGGGTCACCCATTATATTTTCAACACTTGCCTTCTCTGTAATACAGCTCTGCCACAGTATTGGCTCAAAAGGAGCTTGCTTACAACCCACTGAACTCTCCTGACTTTTCCCACACAAGTTACTACTGAGCATGTACTTCTACAGCCCAAACTTGCTATCAAGAAAATCAACTGCAGAAGAACAGGATTGTGCATTTAGCCCCATTAAATATCATCTCAGTAGATTTGGATGATCGTTCTGGATTGTTCCAACAAATCCAAGATATGGCATCTGTAAATGTGGTAAACATTCCATATATTCCTTCATCCAAATCACTGATAAAAATGTCCACACAGAACAGAGGGAAGGGTAGAGCCCTGTAATTGCCACTAGGTGTCCTTCCAGATTGACATCAGCCCAATACTCAACACTTTTTGGGTCTGATCTTTCAACCAGTCTGAATCCAGTTATTATCCTCAGTTTTCCATCTTGTTAACAAAGACGTATTTACCAAAGGACACTCTCTCAAACACTCTGCTGAAATGCAGGTATGCTAGGTCTATGGCATCTCACTGGTCCAACCAGCTTGTAACCCTAGCAAGACTGAAGATGGACTTAACGGGGATGGAATCCCAGATCTCAGAACTCACCAAGTTCCCGGGCATCACCTTCCATTTTTGAAAAGTTCTCATTGTCAGCAAGTTTTTCCTTAAATCAAGCGCAAATTCACCTCTCTACAACTTCCACCCAGTGCTCATTTGGGCCCAGGCAGAATCTAATCTAAGACAGCAGTCATGCCCTTTTCTAATTCTTCTCTCCTCCAGGTTAAACATCCCTAATTCCTTCAACTGATTCTTGATACCTAACACAACTTTGCAACCAATGTCCTTATCAAACTATAGCACCCAGAACCAACCACAATGCTCCAAATGTGGTCTGACCAACTCAGAGCAGAGTGGTCCTCCTATGTTCTAGGCACCATGGTTGTCTTGACTGAACTTAAGAAAGGAGTCAGAAAAATTGATGTCTTGTTGCCCAGATGACTCACACGGAGCTGGCCTCAGCTGGCACTAAAACCCCCAAATCTTTTTCACAGAAATGAATATCTAGCTTGTGCCTTCCCTATCCTGTACTTAAGAAGCAGCTAGGAATCTCCCAGCCTGGAAGCTCCTCGCTGACTCTTTATGGTACTTTATGCTGACCAAAGTCATTCCCCCTTCCCCAATACCGAGGGGGGGGGAGGGACCCACGGGAAGCAGACACTGAAGTTGCCCCAAATTGCCCCATGCCTCACTGAAAGACATTCTCACAAATACTTCTCAGTCCACTCAGTTCCCAAGGTTCTCACCAGAAAGGTCACCCGTGCCAGCTGAGGCACCAAAGTAGTAGCCAGTAGGTAGCTGCACTCCAGAAATGTCGATACAGTTCTTCCATTCATTCTTATCTTCTACATCTGTCATCACCTAGGGTGTAGAGGTGAAAGATAAAGAAAGATAAAACTGGTTGTCATGCTATCACAGCCCTCCCTTAGCTTTCTAACACCAGCCCTCGGCTCAAGTTGCCAATGCCCAGCTCCTAAAGGAAGTCCATGAGAGTACATCTACTCACCGTCAGGCGGCCTCGAGAGTAGCGCACAGCCAGAAAAGTATCATGATTTTGGTTGCGGAAGTCAGCTGTGCAGCCTGCCAGCTCTGTCCATCTTCCATCCTTGCTGTGATCATATGTCAGGGAGCCATTGTTCACCATCACTGATATATATGGAAATACACGCTACAGGCAGAAACAGAGACACCTATCATTCCAATGCCTGAGTCACTGGTTTCCTACCCAAAAAGGAAATAAGAGTTCAGCCCAAAGTCAAGGCAACAGCATGGGACAGTGGAAAGAACACTGGATTCTCACAGGACACAAACTGAAATATCCACTCTAACACTTAGCACCCAGTGTAACTATAGTCAGATCATTCTATCTCTCAGGGCCTCAGTTTCCTCATTTATAAAATGAAGAGGGTCCCCTTCAGCTTTCTATCTCGAAGCCTTTAAGAGGTTGGACTAGATGGATTTCTAGGGTCCCTTCTAGTTTAAAATCCTGTGAGACAATAGGAAACAATAGTTTTATTCAGAGATTAGGTAGAAGGTCTGGACTGATTGAGTTAGGGCCTGGCTCTCCCACAACATATCCTAGTTCAACTCATCAAGTATATCCAGGGTCGTACCTCAGTAGCTTCATCATTGGGGTAAGTGTCCAGGAAGATGGCCAGTCCATGGAAGTTGTCCTTGCTTCCAAACACAGGACCTACAGCAGATAGAAAGGATGGTTCCAGTCCCATAGTTTAAAAAGATTCCTTATTCCCCCCAAAACAGAAGTCACTAGCAGAGTATAAAGATGACCCTATTATTTTCTTTGCTCTCCAACCAGCAAGGAATATACTTATCAGTTATCAACAAACCCTTCCCCACCTCACCCCTTTCATCCCTCCAAGAAGGATAACACTGGCCCATTATACTGGCCTCCACAGATGCAAATGAGTGCATGGCTGTAAGCTTTGGGCTTATCCAGGGAGGACCACCATTCCCCAGGGTCCAAGGTAAAGGAATGACGTGCTTGCTGCAATACCCAGTGGAGAGGGTCTGGTCATCTTAACCCCACCTGGCACAAGGCGGTCCCTGGTGTACCACAGAGCAAAGCCGTCTCCATGGAGGCTCTTCTTTCCAAGGCCATGGACTTTGAAATGGACATGCATCTCCCAATCCTTGAGGAAGCAGGGCTGGTGGAAAACAGAGGCTGTCAGGGCCAGCACAGTCCCACAAATCACTAGGTTTTATCTTCATGACCAAAAAGCAAGGTCCTAAGGGGCAGGGGCCAGTGATTTCTACTCTTTTTGTTTTTTAATTCCCCTACCACTACGGCAATAACTTTGTTGTTCAGTGGATCTAGCGCTCATGATCCCAAAGACATCTTTGTATACGCTGATGTTTCTGAACCACAACACCAAATCGGAATTGGGCCTCACAACAACTCAGCTTCTATCCCCACAAAATATGACATGGTACAGTCATAGAGAAGGAAAGAGCATGATATTGTGCAAAAAGGACTGGAAGTGGAGTCAGAAGACCTAAATGTGACATCCAGCCCTGCAAGTTACTAGCTATGCATCCTTAGGCCAGTCACTTTCCCTCTGTGGGCCTCAGTTTTCCTTGCTGTAAAATAATCAGGGGGTTAGATTTGATATCCCTAAAGGTCCCACCCACCTCTAAACTCCAAGGTTCTCAGACTTTAGACATGACATACAGTTTCTTAGGGCCTTAGGTTTTTCATCTATGACATGCAGAGGTCAGTGGGATTTTGACCTCTGAGGCCTCTTCTTATTCTAAGGTCTGGGATTCTGAGTGTGAACACTTGTACACCACAAGGACCAGGCTATGTCACCTGTGTGCCAAGGAGCTTACTAAGAGACAGTATGGACTACCAGACAGAAATTCGGGCTTTACAAGGTCTTAGGGTTATAAAGCCCATGTTCTGGGAGGACTGCTTACTTTATACAACCGTTAAATCAAGCAGAACCCACAGGCATACAGAAACCACTGGGAAATAGTTAAAGTCTTCTCTAGCTATCAGGAAATTGCATACTGAAACCAATGTGGCAACACAGAGCTATGCCGACAACTGTAAACACACAGAGGCACAAACTGAGGCACAACTACAAAGCAATGAGCTAACATAAATTGATGTTCTTTAGCAATTTAGGTGTCTGCCAGTGTTTGCTGGCAGAGTTGCAAACTGCTCCAACAATCCTGGAGAGCAATTTGGAATTATGCCTAAAGGGCTATAAAGCTGTTAATAGCCTTTGGTCCAGCAATACCACAACTAGGTCTCAATCCCAAAGGGATCAAAGAAAGAGGAAAAGGACCTACACGTACAAAAATATTTATAGCAGCTCTTATTGTGGTGGCAAAGAACTGGAAATCGAGGGGATGTCCATCAACTGGGGAATGGCTGAACAAGTTGTGGTTTATAATTGTGATGGAATACTATTGTTCTATAAGAAATGATGAACAGGATAGTTTCAGAAAAACCTGGGAGGTCTTATTTGAACTGATCCAAAGTGAAGAGAGCAGAACCAGGAGAACACTGTACAAAGTAACAGCAATATCTAAAAATAATCAACTGTGAAAGACTTAGCTTCTCTAATCAACACAATGATCCACGACAATCCAAAGGACTTAATGAAACATGATGAAAATGTTTTCCATCTCCAGGGAGAGAAAGAACTGATGAACTCTGAGCCCAGATTGAAGCATGCTTTTTTCACTTTATTTTTCTTGCTTTTTTGTTGTTGTTGTTGTTAAGGCAACATGGCTAACATGGAAATATGTTTTACAAGACTTCAAAATTTCAAAAAATGTAACTGATATCCTATACTGCTTGTCTTATCAATAGGTGGGAGAGGGTCTGGAGGAAGGGAGAGAAATGTAAAAAAAAAAAAAAAGAAGTTAAATAAGAAAAAAAAAGAAAAAATCAACAATCAGCTTGCCAATTAGACGTAGCTCCAAATACTTTCCTGCACTTCCTCCACTCCTAGATTGAGTGAGTGCCAGGCAGATAATCCATCATGTAGCAGGGGCAGCCATGACTCTTACTCTCAGCTTCTATTTTAAGTAAGTTGTTCCTTTTATTTGGGGGGAGGGGGAAGGAATGTTTTCTAAATGCCAGTTAAGGGATCAGTTATGTTGGTCTACAAAACTATTATTCCCTTATTTCTCAAAACCTAAACTTTAAACAAATCTGACAACTCTTCCTCTTCCCTAAATCCTGCTTCTTCCACACTCAGTTTTAACTCTCAGTTCCAGTATAAAAGTGGAAGTATTTTAGATTCTTTACTCATCCTGAAAATAGAACGAGTTGAGAAGCACTAATACAGAATTAGTATTACTACAAAATTAGAACTAGTTAAAAGTTGGTCATGGTACATGACTCTACTCTCCCTTCTTTCCTTCCTTTCTTTCTCTCTTTCTTTTCTTTCTTCCTTCCTTTTCTTTCTCTCTCTTTTTTCTTTTTCTCTTTCTTTCTTTCTTTCTTTCTCTTACTAAGTAAGCTTGGAGTAGGAACTTGAAGGACAAAGGTGTTTTGGGGATGGAGAGTGATATGAGAGGGCATGCTGAAGTCCCTGGAAGTGACTTCATGCTGATCTCTCAAGCTTTTAGGTGTCAGTACTGGTGTTAATTGCTAACTGGTTAATATGCAAGACAATGACCTACTATAAATTCTGAAGGGAGCTAATGCAGAGGCAGAGGCAGCTAGAAGGCTCAGTAGATAGAGCTCTGGGCCTGGAGCTGGGAAGACCTGGAGAAGGAAATGGCAAACCACTCCAGTATCTTTGCCAAGAAAACCCATGAATGGGTCACAGAGTCAGATACAATTGAACAACATGCCGAGGCATTGCTGGGAAAGAAAAATTAATATGGCATATCATTCAAGTATTCAAGGAACAGACAGTGCAGGAAGAGAGACAAGCCTTAACAATGGACAGGCTAGAATTCCTGAGCTAGAGGGCATATAAGAAATCATCTAGTCCAACATTCTCATCACATAGAGCAACAAACTGTTTCCCATAAAGGCAATGTGACTTGGCCAAGGACATACAGCTAATTAGAGTCAGGGGCTGAGTCTCAGATGCCTAGACTGCCTACCCCCTGCCTTTCCCATTACACTTTGCTGCCTCTCACCATGTCTAAAAGAAACCACCACCCTTCCCGAAAGTCATGCTCACTTCTCTCCTATCCTTCACTACTAAAGCCACAGTTGCTAATTCATGTTGCTTCTACCTTCATAACACTTCTGGAATCCACTCCTCTATCACTCCAATTTAGGTGCTTAACACCTTTTGCCTGGACTACTGCAACAGCCTTCTAATGGGTCTCTCTACCTGTAGTTTCTTCTCTTTCCAGTCCATCCCTCCATATAGCAGCCAACTGATACTCCTAAAGCATATGTCAATTCTCTGCTCAAAAAGCTTCAGTGGTTCTGTACTTAATTCTAGGATAAAATACAAACTCCTTTATTTGGTATTTTAGACCCTCATATTCTGGCCCAAAATTAACATTTTACACTGACATATTATCCCTCCCACCTATACCTACACAATCTACTTTATAGCCAAATTGGCCTACCTGCTGCTTCCCACAGGTAACATCCTATCTCCCACCTCCATTCCTTTGCAAAAGCTGGCTGGCATGCTTGGAATGCTCTCCCTTCTCAATTCCATCTCTCAGAATTCCCAGCTCCCTTCATGACTACGCTCAGGTGTTACTTTCTATATACTACCTTTCCTGATCTTGTTAGTACTCTCCTCATTACTTTGCATTTTCTTTGTATGTATCTTATATGCACATTTACCTGTTAACATGTTGTTTTCCCCAGTAGGCTATAAGACAAATTTTTTTAATTTTATCTTTACCATGTTCCTAGTACCTGGCACTTAGTAGGTGCTTATTCCATCTATCACTAGAGACACTAGAAGTTGAGGAAAGAGGTTCTCTCTGTAAGTGACACTGTCTCTGGAGTAGAAAGTGTAGGAAACAGAGTGTATCAACGGGAGATGACCTTAAGCAAGCCACTTAGCCTCCTACTCTGTTGTGAGATTAGGCTGTCTGATATTTAAAACTCCTTTATAGCTCTGACATTCTACATTCTAACTTTTTGTAACCACATGAAAGCTTCAAGTGAGAAAGCTACTATAAATGTTCTACAGAGGAAACCTGGATGTGAAAAGGATGAATGAGATGAGTTGTAACTG
Organism: Vombatus ursinus; assembly: GCF_900497805.2. Taxonomy (NCBI): domain Eukaryota; kingdom Metazoa; phylum Chordata; class Mammalia; order Diprotodontia; family Vombatidae; genus Vombatus; species Vombatus ursinus. Next base: position 11,554 of record NW_020945548.1, read on the forward strand.
AAGACATGGAGAGAAAGTGACAGCAGGGCACTCGTGGCTATGTTTGAACTCAGTGGAGAAGAGATAGAAGATTCTGAAGCAAAGGGAGGAAACTGGGCAGGTTGCCAAAGTTCCAGGACAGGGATCAAAGGATTAGGAAGAGTTAGCTCTTCTCAAAGTTGGGCCCCAGCCAAATGCTGCCTTGCCACAAAGTTCTCATTTCACTCTAGTTTCCTCAAAGTAGTGCTTACAAATGCTCATTTTGAGGTTTTCACCCGGACAAGGAAATGTCAGAAACATGATCACACAAAACCAAGGTATGGTTACCAGTAGTATAAAAGAGATATGTGCAAAGCCAGACCCTCATCATCACAAACTAGTTTATTCATATATTTGGCACCCTTCCTTTAAGCAATGTCACCCTCACAGAAAGACTTCACCCATTTTGCTGAGTCTGTCCTTCCTAAGTGATTTCCATACTGTACAAGCTCCCCACAGTCAAAGAACTCCTCTTTTGTGAATGATGTCTCTTGGGTGACCCAGAAAAGGGAAAATGGAAGACAGCACTTTCCTTAATCCATGGAAATTGACCGAAGTCAAGAGTAAAACCCATTTACTCCCTGTCCACAGCCTGGTGCTCAAAATTACCTGGTGGTTCCAGATAGAGCCCTCTTTGCTAGGTTCATCGGGGGTCAGGCGGATGTACTGGCTGGTAAGCATGGTGCTGCCTTGGAAATCCCAGAGGGGCATGGAGCTGGATCCGACCCCTACAGAGTCGACAGAGAGTAGATTTAGAGATGCCAAATGTGAGGAATCCGGGAGTGGGGGCGGGTAGAGAAGGCTCCTGATGGTCCAGGTCTCTCTCAATGGGCAAGACTGAAGACTGACTGATGGCGAAAAGCCCTAAGGGAAAGCTAGACAGGAGCCAGCCAGGAGAGTGCTGACCCAGGCAAGTTTGGCGGTCCATGGGAACTTTCTCAGCAACACTGGGACCCAGTCCCAACCCCTCAACCGCGGTCCAGGATCAGATCTGGCGTCCCAGGGTCTCCCTTCCTCCTCCTCCCCCGCCTCGGGCCACGCCCCCGGCCCCTCCCCCCTTGCTCACCCTGGTAGGGTTTAATCAGCGAGTGCTCGCGCTTCAGGTGCTCATTGTTGCCGTTGGTGATGTCAGAAGTCGCAGGCTGGGGGGCGGGTGCGACCAATAAAAGCAGCAGCAACAGGAGAACCGGCGGGAAAGGGCTTAGACTCCCCCCAATTCGCGACCTATGGCATCCCCAGCACCAACCCCAACCTGCCCCGAACCCGGCTGCAGCCCCAGCCGCCATCCTCCTCGCCTCTCCCTAACTTCCGTCAGCTTTACTTCCGCCTTCCGGGAGCATTCTCCAATAACTTCCGGCCGGAAACAAAAGGAAAAGGAGTTGCTGGAAAACAGAATAGGCGAGTTTCGCAGCTATAAGCTAAAAACCTGGCCGGCTGAATTTCTCTGATGCCTCTAGTTTTCTTCCTCTCCCAGAGAAGTTCGGAAATCTGGCCTTCCCGGTTTCTTAGAGGGTGGGACAGGAACCTCTACAAGACAAAAACTTTAGCCAATCATGGAGGAGCACGTTTGGTGCCGAATCCAATAAAGAAGCAGAAGGCGTATCTTCAGAGTCGCTGGAGCCTTAGGTTCCGGACTACAAAAGACTCTTGCTCCCAGCAGGCAGCGCGCCTAGCGGGGCATTTTGGGACTAGTAATCCAAGTGAGCAGCGTTCTCCCGCGGAGCAGCAATTAACTTAACACTCCGCCGAACCTCAGTCTACCCTTCTGTCTAGAGTGCAGAATAGGATTGCTTCTCTGAACCGCCCAGCAACGGGAAGGAGCCGGTCAAATGAAATCCCCAGTCCTCTCAACCCAGTCCCTAGCTTCACGCCTGTGCCCCAGCCCCGCCCCCAGCCCAACCTCACGGAGCTTTAGCCCCGCCCCATGCTTTGGCTCCCTTAATCCCGCCCCTTGTCCCACCCCTTGTTTTGTCTCCTTTAGCCCCGCCCCTAGCTCAATTTCCTTATGTAGTCATTTCTAGCTCCGCCTCCAGCTCCACCTTCGCGTCTCGGCCTTGCCCCTAGCTCCACCTCGGTAGCTTGTCCCCCTCCAGCTCCACCTCCGCCACACCCGCAAAGGTTGTCAGCTCCTCCCTAGCCCCCCCCCCCACCTAGGTCCCTCCCCCCCCCCGCCTCACGCTGCTGCTCCGCTGCCTTCTTTCCTTCCTTCCTTCCTTCCTCTAGGACCAAACCCACCTAGCACCTTTTCCGCCCGCCCCCACCCTCCTCGCCCTGGATCCTCTAATGAGCCCTTAGGTGTGCTCAGCATCCCTCCATCACTCTCTCCTTCAATGGTTTCTTTTGCCAGTCCCTTAATACTGTAAGAATGTAGAAGCTGGGCTAATGACTGGCAGAGAAGGCAGAAAAGAGAATTAATGCATTAAAAAAAAAAATTAGCAACAATTTTTGTAGTGTCGAAGGAAATTCGAGTGTGCCCATATAAGCTGGAGAATGGCTAAACAAATTGGTATACAAATGTGGTATATTAATGTAATGTGTAAGTCAGTCAGTCAATAAACATTTCTTAAACATTTGTTATCTGCTACGTGCCAGACCCTGTACTAAGAGCTGGGGATACAAAAAGAGGCCAAAGACAATGCCAGCCCTCAAGGAGTCCACGATCTAATGGAGGACACATAGCAAACATAGATGTACAGAAAAACTACATATAGGACAAACAGGACATAGAAGAGGGAAGGTACAAGAATTAAGAGGGGTTAGAAGAGGCTTCCTGTAGAAGATGAGATTTTAGTCAAGACTCAAAGGAAGCCATAGAGGTTAGTAGGCTGAGATGGGGAATATTCAGGCATGGGGGCAACATGAGAAAATGCCTAGAGCTTAGAGATGGGGTGTTTTGTTCATGGAACAGCCAGAAGCCCAGTGTCACTGGATTGAAGAGTACAAAGTGGGGAGTTTGGTATAAAAAGACTGGAAAGGCAGGAGGGGAAGGACTTTGAACACCAAACAGAATTTTGTATTTCATCCTGGAGGCAATTAGAGAGCTATGGGGGGGGAGGCTGTGTGTGGGATGTGGTTAGACACGTGCTTTAATAAAAATCGCTTTGGTGGCTAAATTCAGGATGGATTAGAGTGGTGAGAAATTGAGGCAGGTAGACCCACTAGTAGGCTACTGCAGTAATCCATCCCTGAGGTGATGAAGGCCTGACCAGAGTGGTGGCAGTGTTATAGGAGAGAAGAGGTCGTTTTGAGAGATGTTGCAAAGGTGAAATGGAAAAGGCTTTGGCAACAGTTTAAATATGGGGGATGAGAGACAGTGAAGCATTCCAGGATAACTCCTAGGTTTCTAGCCTGAAGGACTGGGAGGATGGTGTGGTGGTGGAGAAGATAATGAGTTCTGTTTTGGACATGTTTTAAGATGTCTACTGGACATCTAGTTCAGTATATCTAAAAAGCAGTTGGAGATGGAAGACTGGGGGTCAAGAAAGAAATTAGGGCAGGATAGGTACATTTGAGAATCATCAGCAGAGAGATGGTAATAAAATCCATGGGAGCTGATAAAATCATCAAGTGCCTGCTGCAAGTCACTTAATCTTGTTTACCTCAGTTTCTCATCTGTACAATAAGCTGGAGAAGAAAAAAAAAATAAGCTGGAGAAGAATGGCAAATTACTCCAGTATCTTTGCCGAGAAAACTCCAAATTGGGTCACAGAGAGTCAGATATGACTGAAACGACTCCACAAATCCTGACTTCAGACAACAGACCATGAAGAATAAGGCATACATTTTCAGACATAGCCAACAGGTTGGTTTGTTTTGCTTAGAAGTACTCTTTTGTTATAATGGAGAAGAGTCGTAAGTCACTGAGAAGTGACAGTGATGTTAAAAAGGGCATCAGCAAAATCTTTTTTTTTTTTGGTTGGGCAATGGGGGTTAAGTGACTTGCCTAGGGTTACACAGCTAGTGAGTGTTATGTGTCTGAGGCCAGATTTGAACTCGGGTCCTCCTGAATCCAGGGCCAGTGCTTTATCCACCATGCCACCTAGCCGTCCCAACAAAATCTTTTTTAAAGGAAGAGTGAGGCTGTTTAGTGGGTCTAGTATAATAATATGAGAAAAATTAGGGGCAGAGCATCATACTAGGTGCTAGGGAAGATTTGAAGCTTAGATAAAGACACAAGCCGTACTCTCAAAGACCTTGCAATAATCTTATAGCTTAGTTTATAGTAGTGTATGGGAGATAAAAAAGCAACACAGATTCTTATAATATCATGCAGTGTAGCATGATAACTTAATAATAGCTATCAAAGCACTGTATAAATATTAGCTCATTTGATCCTCTCAACAACCCTACTGAAGCAGACAGAGATTAAGTGACTTGGCCAGAGTCACACAAGCCAGTAAATATCTAAGGCTGGATTCAAACTTGTCTTCTTGATTTCAGGTCCAGCCTCTAACCACTGCCCTGCCTTGCTACCTCTTAATTGCAGTAGAGAATTATCAAACAAAATACTGGATGCAGTCTACAGGAGAAAGTTATTATTGACTGGGAGAATCAAGGAAGGCTGCTTGGATTAGGAGATAGTATTGGAATTAGATATTAAAAGATAGACAAGAATTCAATAGATCAAAGAGTAGGAGGGAGGACATTCTAGGTATAGCAAACAATTTCAACAAAGTCACAAAAATGTAAGAGTCTAAGCATGTGTTCAGAGGGGAGAGTTGTCCAGTTTGGCTGAAGTATAGAACACATGCAGGGAGTAATACAAAATGGGATAGAAAGGTAAGCTAGTGCCTAATACAAGTCCTTTTAAATACCAACAAGCAATTTGAAATCATTCAGTAAGCCACTGGAGATTTTTTAAGCAGAGGAGTAACAAGACCAAATCTATACATAAAGATTATTCTGCTAAGTATTGTGAAGACTCCATTTGGAATGGGGAAGAGAGGAGAGTAAAGATAGGAAAACCTATCAGGAAACTATTGCAATAGTTTTAGGTAGGTGGAAATGAGGGCTCATAAGAGGATCTTGGTGTCTGGAAAAGAGAGGAAGGGGACAGGTTTAAAAGAGGTTGCTGAGTAAAATCAACAGGACTTGGTGATTGATCGCATACACATGAAAAGTGGAGCAGAGAGAACAAAAAAAAACCCTAAGGTTATGAATATGGGAGATTGGGTGAATGGTAGCACCACAGACAAAAAGGAAAGTCAGAAGGAGGAGCAAATTTTGGGGAAAAGAAAAGGTAATCTGGGGGCAGCTAGGTGGTGCAGTGGATAGAGCACCAGCCCTGAAATCAGGAGGACCTGAGTTCACATCCGGCCTCAGACCAAACACTTGATACTTACTAGCTGTGTGACCCTGGGCAAGTCACTTAACCCCAATTGCCTAAAAATTAAAAAAAGAAAGAAAAGGTGGTCCCTTTTGAATACACTGAATTTGAAGAGTAAGCGGCATATCTGAGTTCAGAGATCCTTAAGGCAGTGGAGATTAGTTCAGAAGACAGAAATAGAGATAGAGATTTAGGAGTCACTTGAAGAGAGGTCATGGGTTGAAGCTGTGGGTGTGAGGGAGATTTCTGAGGAAGAGAGTAGTCAAGTGAGTCAGCCAATAAGCATTTTTAAGCACATAATAACTGTGCTAACCACTGGGGATAGGGAGGAGAAAAGGACCAAGGACAGATCCTTGGGGACTGTCCACTTTAAGGGATAGGAAAAGAATAATGAGCCAGGTAAGAAAACTGAAGGCTTGTTTGGAGAAGTACAAGAACTGGGTAAGTGAGATGAAACGAAGGGTGGAGAGAATATTCAATAGGTCTACATGGTCCACAGTGTCAGAAGCTGCAGAAAATTCCAAGAAGAGAAATAAAAAAAAAAAAGGCATTGGATTTAGCCATTAGGAAGTCATTTTCATTTGTGACTTTCAAGAGAGTTATTCTGTAGAGTTATTTCAGTAGTATTAGAAGTGACAAGGAATTGAGAGACTGAGTCTGGAGGAAGTGGAGGCATTGTGTGTAGATGGCTTTTTTGTCAGCAAGTTTATCAGTAAAGGGGAGGAAAAAGAGGATGAGGTAGAATGGTGGATGGGGTTGGGTCAAGGGAAGGCAATGTTGGGACTTAGGGGACCTGAGCATGTTTACCTGAAGATAGATAAGAATAAGTCAGTGCTGAGAGAGCTTAAAGATGCCTACAGTGAGGTCCTATGGAAAAGGATCAAGGTCCCATTGAGAGGGATTGTCCCCAGGAAGCAGTAAAGTCTCTTGTTGTATGCTGGAAAGATCAACAACATGCTGGAAGGATGAACAGAAGAGTGATAATGTGGAGAGGGCTTGAGGATTGAAAGTAGGAAATTAAGGGAATTCATGTTGGAAGGCTTCAGTCTTCTCAGTGAAGTAAGATCCTAGGTCATCTGCTATCAATATGGGGGTTGTGGGTATGGTTAATGAGGAGGGAAGAGAAGAAAAAGGTTTGGGATGGTTGCTGTGGAAAATGAGATAAGGAGCTGATTTAAAAGAAAGAAAGCAAGAAAGAAAGAAAGCAAGAAAGAAAGCAAGAAAGCAAGAAAGCAAGCAAGAAAGAAAGAAAGAAAGAAAGAAAGAAAGAAAGAAAGAAAGAAAGAAAGAAAGAAAGAAAGAAAGAAAGAAA
>NW_020945549.1:0-15556 GCF_900497805.2 Vombatus ursinus
AAAGAAAGAAAGAAAGAAAGAAAGAAAGAAAGAAAGAAAGAAAGAAAAAGAAAGGGTGGTTGGTGTTAAAAGCCCTATGGTAGAATAACATAGTGGATAGAGAGCTTGCCTTGAACCACCTCTGACACATACACTGTGTGACACTGGGTAAGTCACTTAACCCCTCTCTGCTCTAGGCAATTCTGTAAGACTATAAGTTTGCTGAAGGCACTGCCTCACATTATTAATAAAGAGTTTCCTTACCTGGGAATTCCTAATATCAATGACATTTTAAGACAAGTCCCTATCCCCCCATCCCAGAGGGTAAAGTGTAAGGCAGCCTCAGCAGTACTGAGGGCCTAGCAACAACACTCTCCTAATGGGATGGATTGTCCAGTAATGGAGGGGGAGGGATGCTTTGCCATAAAGTATTTTCCAAGGCCAAAGAAGAGGCCAGAGGAAAGGGAGAGTCTCTGTACTGGCGAGATGATTGTGAACCTCTTTCTCATGCTGGCTGTCTCACACAGACTCCAGGCAGGCTTTGGACCACCATAGAAAGGCAGGAGGCCTGGGGAACTGAACAGAATCTTGTTTCCTGGTTGTGGTGCAGGTCAAAAGCCAGGAAACTGCTGAGGGGTGGAGTGGGGATGGAAAAGAGAGGCCAAGAGCCGAGAACCTGGTCCAGGCTTCCCGGGGCTGGGACCCTTTATCCCCTGGGGGTGAAATGTCCACTTGTGCCATAAGTTTTTTCTTTGAGTGTGTATGTCCGTGTGGCACTGTGTGCAGTGTTTGTACATGCCTATGCCCATATGTGCATGTACTACAGTGGAGAGAGTGTTAGAAGATCTGGTTCAAATCCCAGATTCTGTCACTTCCTAAATGACTTTGAACAAGTCCCTTGACCTCTGTGGGTTTCTGTTTTATCAGAATAATGAGAGGGTTGGCCTGGATACTCTCTAAGATTAGTTCCAAGTCCCATGAAGTATGCAGGGAAAGCTCCCTGTGTCTGTCCCTGTCAGGGATGTGCACACTTGTGTGTCTGCATGCTCATCTGTGGAGGTGCAGAAAGACAGACGTGTGCCTTTAGGAGCTGGGGGGAGGGGTCACAGTACGGGAAGGGCACGGAGTTCTCCCTCCAGTATGGTAAGGTTTGGGTTTGGGAGAAGTTGCTAAATGTGTATATGTGTGGGAAGGGGGAGTAGGGCTTGCCTGAGTGTGAGCCCATGAACACAGAGGGAGAATTGATCTGAGTAAGTATGAGAGAGAGAGAGAGAGAGAGAGAGAGAGAGTGTGAGAGTGTGTGTGTGTGTGTGTGTGTGTGTGTGTGTAGGAAGAGGCATTCTCTTCAGAGCCTACTTCTTTCTGTGGTTTTCGTCTCCATAGATACACTTCCTGTGGCAAAGAAAAGAGGTAGTGAGTGCTGTTTCAGGATGTGAGGGATTCGGAACAGAGCCGCCCCGCGCCTGCCGCGCTCCCCCTTTTGGCTGTGCCAGCTACCCCTCCAGGGACCCATGGTCTCTGCCCTCATCGTCGGGGCCCTGTGACAGGAGGGATGCCAGGAAAAGCCAAGCACCTGGGCGTCCCCAACGGGCGCATGGTGAGTGACCACATGGCCTCTGGGGCCAGCAGCCTGTGGGAGGGAAGGTCTGAGACACACCCAGGGAGGGACCCGGAGCCTGGGACAAGAGGACCAAGCTGAGCCACTTGGCCCAGGGATTCAGGACCAGCAGAAACAGTGCCGGGTTTCTGTTTAGGGTCTGAGAAGCTAATAGACGGCAGTGGCTGGCAAGAAGGTTGGCATCCCTTCTCGGAGAGCTCAGAACAACTCCTTCTGTAATGACTGGCACAGTTCAGTATCGATGTTTAGCCCAGGAACCATGAGCCCTGGATGCCTGGGGATCTGGGGGGAGACAGCCACAGCCCTTCTCTCTCTCCCTCTCTCCTCCCCATCAGTGGGTACCCCTGGGTGAGTGGGCACAGGGCTTTACCTCCCTCCCATCCCTTCAGCGGGAGTGCCCCTCAATATTATCATCACAGGTCAGGGCACCATCCAGGATGCCTCCCTGTCCCCTGAACACCCCTTAAAGTGTTATCTTGTTACCCTCACAACACTGCTGTACCCTCACCTCAAATGCCACCCTGCCTAAATGCCCAAGATGCCATCTTGTCTCTGATACCTGATGTTCATTCCTCTCCTCCCCCTTTGTTATCAGGAGCTGCCTGCCTGGCTGCCATGCGCACCAGGAGCCCTGGTGCCCCCCGCCCACCTCACCATAGCACCAGGGGAAAGGTACCTCCTCCCTCTCCTCTCTCTAGGCTCCTATAAGGAAGACAGGGAAGGGCTTGGGAGAGAACAGAAGTCTGAGAACCCTGACAAGTCACCGTCCTAAACTAACTGCTTCCTTCCTGGGTCTTCCCATGGGTCCCATGAACTCCATTCAGTGACTTATCTCTCTGTCCTGCTCCATTGATCCTCCAGGGTTGGGGCTGGATGGCATGAACTCATGCAAATGTGCTAAGACTGCTTAGCATGGTATATTGTATGAAGTTTTGTGTCTGTATACCCAGCACTAAAAAGGTAGGAGGTGCTTAATAAACGCTTGTTAGATTGGATTCTATTGGACCAGATTGGTGAGCAATAGATTTGAAGTCAAGAGATGGGTCTAAATCTGCTTCTGCTACTTATTAACTTTGTTATCTAAATATCTCTGGGCTTCAGTTTCTTCCTTTGTAGAATGCGACAATTAGACTCCATGATCTAAGCATAGAGTTAGGTGTCAGAAGGAGTTAAGTCACTATTCTGCTACTGGTTACCTGTGTGACCTTTAATTAGTCATTGCCCTCAGTTTACTCATCTGTAAAATGTAGGAATTTGGGGATAGGGTTGGATTAATAATAATAATTGCAAACATTTCTTTTAGGTTTTAACATAAGTTAACTCACTTGATCCCTTTTGGGTAATCTCTAAGCTTCCTTCTAGCTCTGCTTACAAATTCAGAGCTACCAAGAATGAAAAGACCACTGGTTCTGGAGTCAGAGGGCCTGGGTTCAAATCTCATCTCTGATACTTAACCATGTGACTTTGGTCAAGTCATTTAATTTCCCCAGGCCTCAATTTGTTGTTGTTGTTATTCAATCATTTTCAGTCACGTGTGACTATTTGTGATCACATTTGGGGTTTTCTTGGCAAAAATACTGGATTGGTTTGCCGTTTCCTTCTCCAATTCATTTTACAGATGAGGAAACTAAGGCAAACAGGATGAAATGGTTTGCCCAGGGTCACACAGTCAGTAAGTGTCTGCGGACACATTTGAACTCAGGGAGTTGAGTCTTTCCTGACTCCAGGCCTGGTGCTCTGTCTACTGTGCTACCTAACTGCCCCTCAGTTTGCTCATCTGTAAAATGAGAGATCTGGACTAGATGAACTCTTAGTCCTTTCCAGGTCTAGACCGAGGGTCCTCTAGGGACAATGTCCTAACGACAGGCAGCTATGAGAGATGTGTTTGTAGAACACTGGGGGAGGGGAGTAGCTCTGTAAGTCTGGGGCAGCCAAGCCGGAGGACAAGAGAGGAGGCAGAAGGGGCTGCCCACAGGCCTAGTGGGGTGGGGGGGTTGGTGCAGCTCTTTCCTTATTCCTAGCTTCACCAGGAGGCAGGTCATAGACACAATGTCCCCTTAGCAGGAACATTTCACCATGGTCAGGTGCCTATGCCTGCGTGATGCCTTCAACTATTCTCTCCCCTCAATCTGGCCTCATCTTATTCCTGGCCTCGATTTTTCCATCTGCCAAATGGGGCTAAAAAGAATCAGCAAGAGCAGAAACAGGCACTGGAAAATCTGTTCCAGAGAATTACTCAAATGATTGACTTGAGAGTGGAATTAGTCTCCTAGGCCAGTTTCTCATCATCTGCCCTGATTCCTCCTTGGGGAGGAAGGATACCTTCTCAAACCCGGCGTTGCTCAGTTGGAAACAGAGCTGCCCATTCTTCACACTCCCAACTCCCACACAACCCCCTCCACCTTGACCCCATTGTTTAGCCCCTAAATCAGCACCAACTAGCAGGAATCTCAGCTCCTGAGGACCACACTTGGAATGAAGAAGGAAGGAGCCGTGCGTCCACCTCCACCAGCCTTCAGCCCCTTAGATAGAGAACAGCTTAGTGAGCCCCATCCTGACCCCGTGCCCCTGATTCAGAATCCCTTCTGAGGAGCTGCAACCTTGACTCTAGCACTAACCTTTCATCCCTGCTCTCCTCTCTCCCCATTCTAGGTTAGGTGTGGGGAGAAACTTCTGAGTTAGATATTGTAGGAGGGCTCCCTGAGTGACATGTTTGGGGGGTGGGGGAAGGGGTTGGAATGTGACAGAGAGCACTGGTACTATACCTCCAAAACCTAACTGAACCCACCTCTATCCTTCCCCAACTTCTAAACAAACTTTCAAAGTTCACTAATGAAGCCAAGCATCCCTTCCCCCCGCCCCCCAACAGCCATCCAACACTAGAAGAAGCAGAACGCTCTGGGTTCAGATAGATTTGTTCCTGCAGAATGTCAGCACCTGGTGTAACAGTAGGGATGGGAGCTGGCAGCTGGGGCAGTGCCTGGCACATTCCAGCAAGCAGGATGAGTCAAGGAAGTCAGCAAGGACTCCGGTAGACCACCCTTTGCTTGGGGGCCTGAGGAGAGAAGAGAGAAGGGGGAGAATCATCCTTACCTGGGGAGGCCGTGGATGCATGGATATGTTTAAGAACAAAGTGAACCAGCTTGTTACTAAGGGTTAGATCCAGGTGAGCATTAGAGCCAAAGAAGGGTGGGGGTGGAAGGGGCCTTGGAAAACAGAGCACAAGGTGGCAGGGCTAGAAAGGAGGGGCCTTAGAATTCGGAGCATAGAATGTCAGAGCTGGAAAGGAGGGGCCTGAGAACTTAGAGCATAGAATGTCAGGGCTAGAAGGAAGAGGCCTTAGAACACAGAGCATGGAATAGCAGAGCTAGAAAGGAGGGGCCTTAGAAGTCACAGCATAGAATAGCAGAGCTGGACGGGATCTTAGAACACAGAGCATAGAAGGTCAGAGCTAGAAGGGAGGGGCCTTAGAACTCAGAGCATAGAAGGTCAGGGCTAGAAGGGAGGGGCCTTAGAACACAGAGCATAGAATGTCAGAGCTAGAAGGGAGGGGCCTTAGAACTCAGAGCATAGAATGTCAGAGCTAGAAGGGAGGGGCCTTAGAACTCAGAGCATAGAATGTCAGAGCTAGAAGGGAGGGGCCTTAGAACTCAGAGCATAGAATGTCAGGGCTAGAAGGGAGGGGCCTTAAATCACGTAGTGCTCAGGTGCATGCTGGAGCTGCAGCTGGGGAGAGCCAATTGTTAAATTTTCATTGTGAACTTTTACACCTCCTAAATTGGCAAATGGCCCAGATCAGAACTTGAGTTATTTTCTTGTTGATTGTCTAGACTAAGAAAGTGATGTAGACAATGATAATAATGCAGATTAAACTTTAAAATGTGTCCTCACACCCAGCCCCCACAGCAGTTGTTAAACATTTACCAGCCCACTCCTGATGGCACCCAATCCTCTGATTTTATAGGTGAAGGGAATGAGATCCAAAGAGAGCAATGACTTGCCCAAGGTCATCCAACTAGTAAATGACCATGCTGAAATCTGGACTCCAACACTGCCTCTCCTATCAAGTACTATATGGAGGTCAGAGGCCAGAAAAATGAGCTTCCTCTGTCTCTAGCTCTCTCCTTTCCTCTGCCACTTCTGTATGACTTTGGGCAGGTTACTTAACTGCTCTGTGCCTCAGTTTCTTCGTTTGTAATAGATAAACTCACAGGTCCCTTCTAGCTCTAAATCTATGATCCTAAGATTCTCTGATCCCACTATCTCATCATCCCGGTCCTAGGCTTTCTCTGCTGGTGTCACATCCCTCCCTCTGCCCTTGCCCCATCCGTGTCCTAGTCCCAGCCCCTGCCCCTGCCCCTGCTCCCTCGGCCTTTTGAATGTCCTCCACTTCTTGGGCCTTTCAGCTTGAGATGAGTAGGAGAAAGGATGCTGAAGCAATGTCCCTCCCTACCCAGAATCAGGGCACAGGGCTCATCAGGGAGTCACTTGGGTCCATAGCTTTAGGGTCCAGGCAATCAGACTAGACCATAAGTAAGCATGGACTCAAGTGAAAGGAAACCAACTTTCACTAAAGAAAACTGGGCAATGGGCATTAAGCCTCCTCTAAGGTCTTTTAGTTTGGGGAGAGGATTAGAGAAGGGGTCCTCAGAGAGGGGTAGGTGGCTTCTTGACTCGGGTGGGGTCTTCCTCTGTGTCAGGGCATCCTCTTGCAAAGTGAGGAAGACCTCTTTAATATGTCTCTCTCTACCCCAGTTACCCCCTCCTACACACACACATACCCTGGAACTCCCTCCCTGGGCTCTGGAGAGCCCTGGTTCACCCCTTTTAAGCCACAGCTCCTCAAAACAACTGTGTAGTTATAGCCCCCAAAAAAGCTACTACATCATACATAACACGTCTCTCTACCCCTAGAAGAGACCTGCTAAAACAGGCCCTCTTCCTTTCCTGTGCTCACTGTGCTGTACTTTATGCTCTGTCTAGGCCACATGGCTCTCACAAGCTGCACACAGATCGTGTACCCTGTATACATGGCCCATGCCCCCTGCACAAAGTGGGCATGCTATGTAACACACCCTGCACTCTCGCTGCACCCAGTACAGACACACATATTCCACACCTGTATGCACAGCACAGCCCACACACAGTGAATGCACTGAACACCTTGTACACATGCCACAACCTACGACATGCACCTCTTAACTCTCTGATCACTGCTCAAGCCTTATCCTGTATAATCTGGACATTCTGTACACAATACGCTGCTCCCATTATATGTCATATACAATGCACACTTCCCCACCCTCCACTGTAGACACTAGATATTTCTTGTATACCTTAGGTATTCTGTATAACCCATACATTACACACCCTGTGTATACTTCACAGTCCTTAAGCCCAGAAGCAATTAGGGGACTCAGATGATAGAGTGCTGGCATAGGAGTCAGGAAGACCTGAGTTTGAATACTGCCTAAGATACTTACTTGCTGTGGGACCTTGGACAAGTCACTTAACCTCTGTCAGTCTCCTTTTACCCATCTGCAAATTTAGAGAATCCACCCCAATTGTTCATATGGACTATTTGTGCCTGACCTGTGGTAGAACATTCCGAGCTCGTATTGGTCTGATCAGTCACAGTTGGACACTTTATAACTTAACTCTAACATAGTGATGTCATTTTGGTTCTCTTCAAGAATGAACAGCAACCAACCCACCAACCCATCTGTGAAATGGGGAGAGTCATAGCTTTTGCCTCATGGGGTTGCTGTGGTGATCAAACAAGATAATGCAAGTGAAGCACTTTGCAAATCTTAAAGTACCACATTAATTCTAGCTATCATCATTATTAAACACTGTATGTCCTCCACACATGCCCAACTTTCACACGCATTGCGCAGTCCATGTGTACTATGTATGTGACCAAAGCTAGCTCAAGACATATTTGTACTCTGGTCAGGATTTCCAAACTTCCATCCCCAAAAGAGTTTAAATGCAGTTTCGCCACCTCTTTAAAAAAGCAGGTCTGCTATTGTCTATCCAGAAATGTGAACCTCTAGTCCAACACTTATGAAAAATAAATGCCTAAGAGCCCTGTGGATTTTTCTAGCTGTCAATGTGTCTTTTTAAAAAAGTCATGGCAAAGAGTTTTCCTAGTGCCACCCTCCCCCCTTTGTGCTCCCAGAGAATGCTGATCCTGGCTGGCCCTGGCTCTGCACATTGCAATTGCTGCATTGGGCAGGGAAGGGTGACCCACCTATCTTACACAGGAGGAAACTGAGGCCCGGGCCTAAGGTCATTCATAGTAATAGTGATGGCACCTTCTGGGGTCAACTGCATGGTCCCTGCAGTCCAAGATTATGTTTCTGATGGGATCACCCAGGAGTAGTTTAGGGAAGCCCTGGCAATACTTCCTAACATTCCACTCATTCTTTGTTACTGATTCTACGCCTGCCATCCATAAATTTAACAACATCTGTCTTGAACTTATCTCTCTTCTTGTTTTTCTTCTTGTTGTTCAGTTATTTCAGTCATGTCTGACTCTTCATGATCCCATTTGGGGTTTTCTTGGGAGAGATATAGGAGAGGTTTGCCATTTCCTTCTCCAGCTCATTTTGCAATGAAGAAACTAAGGCAAACAGGGTTCAGGGATTTGCCCAGGGTCACACAGCTGGTAAGTGCTTAAGGCCAGATTTGAACTTGGGAAGATGAGTCTTCCTGACTCCAGGCCTGGCACTTTACACACTGTGCTACCTAGATGCCCCTCTCTTTTCTTGCTGTACCCTATTAGTCTGGGAATAATAAGTTACATGAGTTTACTAACAGGTTAACTACCACAGACTTTTACTCATCTTAAACCTGCTTTTCTCAAGGTTCCAGGGGTGAGGGTGGTGAGGGTGCAAGCAGGGCCTTAATGACTTGGATTTACTATAAGCAGTGTTGTCATCTTTCACCTTTTACATAAGGAGCCAATGTGATCCAGTGGAAAGATCTCTAAATTCAGAGGCAGAGGACCTAGGTTTGTGTCCTGGCTCTGTCACTTAAATTTTTTTAAAATTATTTTGTTTATTTTTAGTTTTCAACATTCACTTTTATAAGATTTTGAGTTCTAAACTTTTCCCCTCCCTCCCTTCCCCCTTCCCAAGACAACACGCAACCTGATATAGGCCAGGCGTGCACAATCATATTAAACGTATTTCTACATCAGTCATGTTGTCTGGCACTTAAATCTACTGTGTAACATTAGGCAACTTACTTCCTCTCTCTGGGCCTCCTTTTCTGCATGGGTAAAATGACCGTCACTTGACCTTGCCATCCTTGCAAGCCCTCGTCCCATGTACCCTCTCCCTTTCACACACAAATACCTAGAAAAAGCTGCCTGTAATCTGTTTGAATTCCCCTCCCATCACTGATTTCTCCATCCTTTGCAGTCTGACTTCCAACCTCATTACTTAACTGAAAGTGCTCCTTCCAAAGTTATCGTTGAGCTCTTACTTGCCAAATCCAGTGGCCTTTCCTCAGTGCTCATCTTTCATGACCTTTGTTGTGTTTGACACCGTTGGTCCCCATCTCCTGGACACACTCTCCGCTCCGGGTTTTTGTGACCTTACTCCCTCCTGGTTCTCTTCCTACCTGTCTGACTGCTCTGTCTGAGTCCCTCTGTGGGATCATCATGAATGTCCTGAGCCCTAAGTGTGGGTGTACCTCAAAGTTCTGTCCTGGGTCCTCTTCTCTCCATACTTCTCACATAGCAACCTCATCATCTCTCATAAAAGGCAGCTAGGTGGTGTGGTGCAGGGGGGCAGAGCACTGAACCTGGTATCAGGAAGACCTGAGTTCAAATCTGACCTCAGACACTTCCTAGCTGTGTGACCCTGGGTAAGTCACTCATCTCTCTTGGCCTCAGTTTCCTCGGCTGTAAAACGGGGGTAATCTATTGGACATCTCAAACCGGATGTCGGGGGTAGACATCTCACACTCAACACATCTAAGCCAGAACTGTTATCTTTCCCCAAACACCCGTGCATTTTCTACACTTCGTCACCCAAGCTTGCAACCTGGGGGGTATCCTCCGCTCCTCGCCTCCCCCCACTCCGCACATCCCGTCGGCTGCCCAGTCGTGCTGATTCCAACGCGACAACGTCGCTCGTGGATCTCCCCTCCTCTCCACTTGCACCGTCACCTCCCCCCAGTTCATGTCTTCATCGTCTCTCGTCCGCGTTATTGAAATAGCTTCCTAATTGAAGTCTCTCCGCTCTCCTGTCCGTTCTCCACACAATCAGAACGCTATTACTCAAGCATCGATCTGACTGTGTCCCTCTCCTTGCTCGGTTAACTCCAGAAGCTCTGCCACCAAACGCAAGCTTCTCTGCTCTTCGTTCAAAGACCTTTCCAACCTGGCTCCAGCCCATCTTTTCAGGCTTATTACACAACGCACTCTTTGGGCCTGTCCTTCTTGTCTTTCACTTGACAGATTCCACCTGCCTTCTGTATACCTTGCTACTGGTTGTTCCCCATTTCTTAAATTTCTCTTCACTTTTACCTCTTAGAATCCCATAGCTTTCTTCAAAGCTAAGTCCCAGGGCCACCTCCTACATGAAGCCTTCCCTGCTCCCCAAACTATTAGTACCACTTGGCAATAGTCTTTAATTTGTATATCTTTTTATGTATTTATATACAAATGTGTACATTGTATTTTCCATGATTGAATTCAAGCTTCTTGAGGGCAGGGACCATTTCATTTTTATCTTTGTGTCCCCAGCACCCAGCACATGGTGGGTACTCTCTCTCCTCATCTCGGCCTCTTGGCTTCAAGTCTCAGCTAAAATCCCAGCTCCAAAGGAAGTCTTTCTCAATCCCTCTTAATTCTAGTGCTTTCTCTCTGTTGATCATTTCCAACTTATCCTGTACATGGTTTGTTTGTACGTAGTTCCTTGCATGTTGTCTCTTCCCCTGGAATGTGAGCTCCTTGACTCAAGGAGCTGTATTTTACCTTTCTTTGTTTACCCAGTTCTTAGCACAGTGCCTAGCACTGGTGCTTAATTAAAATTATTGCCTGACTGCTTAAATAATGCTTATTAATTGCTGGTTAAAATGTGGACATTCAATGATCTATCTGTTAGGTTGTTTCTAGTGTTGATGTTCTGTGATTTCTTTCATGATTTTATAGATCTTCTCTGACCCTTTCAGCCTCATTTCCAAAATGAAGAGATTTCATCTTTTCAGTTTGTCCTCATGCTACCCTGAATGTCAGTGGCATCTAAAACCAAACTTGTTACTTAGGAAACAGTTTCCTAAAGATAGCCTCCCAGTCATAGACCCAGAGTGACGGCTCACAGACACCATCTCGAGATGACAGTCCCAGAGTCACAGCCCACAGAGGCAGTCACTGTCACTCTTCCCAATATACAGAGCCTCAGTCCCAGGTCCACAGAGCTGGCTCCACAATCTAAGTCCTACCACATCCAGCACATGTGTGCTTTAGGGATCAGGCTGCAATTCCCTCACAGTCCAAGGTCACGGCTTCTTTTTCTAGGCACATTGGGACTTTCCTGTATGTCCCAGTGATCACTGACATTTACCCCTACTAATCTCCGCTCCCCACCTTGTTCAAAATTGCACACTCCTAGGATGTTGAAAGGGTCATAGGATCCTAGATTGGAAGCCGAAGGGCACATTGGAATTAGTCTAGTTCAACTCACTCATTTTATAAATAAGGCAACTGAGGCCCAGAGAGATCAAACAACTTGTCTAAGATTCCATAGAGAATAAATAGAAGAGTTGGGATTTAAACCCAGGCCTTCTCACTCTTTCCACCACCTTAAACTCATAAGATGGAATGGTGCCAAGATGGAGTTGGCACTGGCTTTTCCTGGGTCAGGCATCCAGGGAGTCTATAAGCACCAGTAGGGAGTTTCTGGATATGTATGAGGTAGTAAAGGTCAGACTGGGGAGGACCTTTAATGCCAGTTAATGAGTTTAGACTACAATCATGAGACAGTGGAGCCCTCTAGGAAGCCTCCATAGGTCATCACTGAGAGTTTCACTCCAAAAAATTGTTGCCACCAGTTTGCTATCTATGCCCTAGGGATCCAGGATTCTTGTAGAGCTTACCTCGGATAGGAAA
Source organism: Vombatus ursinus (assembly GCF_900497805.2). Lineage (NCBI taxonomy): Eukaryota > Metazoa > Chordata > Mammalia > Diprotodontia > Vombatidae > Vombatus > Vombatus ursinus. Next base: position 11,721 of record NW_020945549.1, read on the forward strand.
GAACTATCATTCTCTGCTCATGAATATGGGGAAACTGAGGCCCAGCTGTGTATGGAGGCGGGATAAGAGTGGGAGAAGGGTCCTGGAGCTACAAACCTTCCAACCTAAATGTCTCTACTGACTCTTCCTTCCCCTTTCTCTCTGTGCACATTTCTCCTCCCACTGGGCAGGGTAGAGGAAGGTCTCTTCAGCCCTTACTTCCCCTACAATGGGAGGCAATAGAAGGCAGCTCCTGAGGTCTTGGAGATAGAGGGACAAGTATATTGTTGGGAGTGCATCTTTAAGGGAAGATGACTTGGGAAGTTCAAAGTCAGTGGAGCACTGGGCTTGCTAATTCATTATGTTCCTTTTATAATCTTTGTGCCCATCCCTCCTTCCTACCCATCTGCATTGCTACCTTCTACTTTCCTTACCTCCACCTTATCCCAATTTTTATCCAATTCAATTTGACGAATATTAATTGTCTGCATTGGTAGAGGGAGTTTCTCATCTGGGATCCTCTATAACAATGTAATCACAGCCTATGATTTAAAAGCAAAAAACAAACATGGCTCATTTCAAAGTGCTTTAATGTTTACAATGGACTTTCCTCACAGCTACCCTGGGAGACATGTGGTCCCTGCTTTATTCTTTTAAATATCATTTAATAGTATTTTTATCACCATTTAACAGAGCATAAAACTGAGGCTCAGAGAGTTATGTGCCTTGCTCAGGGTCTCATGGCCAGTAAGGGGCAGACCTGAGATTCAAAGGGTGGTTCTGCTATTCCAGTCTAGCACTCTTTCATCTATCCATTACAATGGTAGACATGTTAAACTGGCTGTGCTGGGGGGATGTCCATTCAGGTGGAGAGATTCAATAGGAAGATGGAATTTTGGGATTGGAGCTCAGGAGAGGGGCTGGAGATAGGGGGAAAGATCTGAGGAGTCCTCCAGCTAACAGTTGACATCCAAAGGTCAGAGGAAAGACCTATGATTAGAGGTCAACAAGAATGGAAGCCAGTGAATGAGACACAGGAATGGTCAGAAAGATAGGAGGAAAGTCAAGACAGCGAGGTGCAGGGGCCCCCAAACTTTTGGTAGTGAGGAGCCATTTCTTTTGAACAAAAGTCTTGAGTCTTGTGAGCAGAGTGGGGATGGAAGAGGTTAATGGGAGACCACAATGGTCAGGTCTGGGATTAGGGAAAGGTCAGAACAAGAGACAGTTGTTATGAGCTTTGGGCTTTTTCAACAGGATGTAGGTGTGGCTGAGAGAAGTCACTGTGGGTGGGGAACCTATCCTGAGATCCATCTAGTTTGTCTTCCACTCAAGAATTTAGGGATTCCTGGAACTTGAGTGTAGCTGAAGACAGGAGAGAGTGCATTTGGATGAATATCAATATCAGATGCTACAGAGAGGTCAAGGAAGAACAAGACGAGTCAAGTGTGTTCGCATATCCATTTCCATCTCTCCCCATCCATTCCCCACTTCTTTCATCAATGACCAGGCATTCAGTGGTTTTGTACCCTGGATATACTGTCTAAATGGGCATAGTGGATAGTGGTGTAATGGACAGAGCACTAACCCTGGAGTCAGGATGACCTTTGTTCAAATGTGGCTCAGACACTTACTAGCTGTGGGATCCTGGGCAAGTCATTTAACCCTGTTTGCCTCAGTTTCCTCATCTGTAAAATGAACTGGAGAAAGAAATGGCAAACCTCTCCAGTATGTCTGCCAAGAAAATCCCAAATGGGGTCACAAAGAGTCAGACACAACTGAACAGTGACAACAAACACTGACTATCCTGAGATTCTGGAAGTAGGGACAGGTTCTACCCACCTCTCCTAAGCCTGGGCCCTTCTCCAGCTCTTCCCTCTTCTCTCTTGCAGGTCCTGGCTGTCTCTGATGGAGGTGAGTTGGAGGAAGGGACCCAGCCTGGGTCCTGGTTAAAGGATTAAGAGGAGGGGCCCAGATCCCACGTTTGGGTTAGGGAGGAGAGAACATCATGCTTGTGTCTGACTTTCCTTCAGGAGCATTGGATCTGTGTGAGGGCCTTATTGTGTGGGGGGGGTGGTGGTGGTGGCGGTGGTGTGTGTGTGTGTGTGTGTGTGTGTGTGTGTGTGTGTGTAAAATCAGGGGCATGGCTGAGGGGGAAATTAGAGGTCTGGCTGGGGGAAGTAGGGAATAATGAATGTTTATTGAATGAATGCACATATGATGGGGGGCTTCTGGGCTCAATGCATCCTGCAGTTGATTTGTTTCTCTCCCATCCTCCTCCTCCATCCCCCCAGAGCTGAGCAGTGTGGTGGGGCCAGAGGAAGCTGGGGAGGGCCGGGGAAGCACCCTCAGTGTCCACAGTCTGCCCAGTGGCCCCAGCAGTCCCTTCACCTCTGAGGAACAGCCTGTGGCCAGCTGGGCACTGTCTTTTGAGAGGCTGCTGCAGGACCCGCTGGGTCTTGCCTACTTCACGGTGAGTGCCCAGGTTGGGGCAAGTGAGCAGGGGCGTGGCTGTGGTGGCCACTTCCCTTTCTCTGTCTCTCTATGTTCCTTTATCTCGGACCTTGTCTTTGTTTCTAGGAGTTCTTGAAGAAGGAGTTCAGTGCGGAAAATCTGTCCTTCTGGAAAGCTTGTGAGCAATTCCAGCAGATTCCAGCCAGTGACACCCAACAGGTTGGACGCTGGGGGTCCTGGGGACTAGGAGTGATGAGCGTGGAGGGAGAGGGGCGAGGGGCAAGATAGAGGTGCAGGGCAGCTGGGTCGGTCGCTCCTGCGAACGGCCCTGCCACCTCTACTCTGCCACTCCAGTTGACTCAGGAAGCTCGATGCATCTATGAAGAGTTCCTGTCTAGTCAGGCTCTGAGCCCTGTGAATATTGACCGGCAGGCCTGGCTCGGGGAGGAGGTGCTGGCCACCCCCAACCCCGACATGTTCCGGGTCCAGCAGCTGCAGGTATGGGGTTAAGGAGAGCCCTCCCCTTCCCTCTCTCCCTCAGCTTTTTTTCTTCCCTCTTCTCCTTTTCCCTAATCTGCTTGGTGATCCCGAACAAGAAAGCTCTCTTTTGGGGGACTTCTGTTTGCCTTTTCTATAACGTGAGAGGGTTGGACCAGAGCAGGAGTTCTACACTTTTGTGTGTGTGTCATGGCGGTCTAATGAAACCTATGCACCTCTTAGAATAATGTTTTTAAATAATTAAAGGAAAGGCCAAATTTCATTTAGAGATTAGTGAAAATAAAGATGTAATTTTTTTCCCATCCAATTTCATTGACCTTGGAAATCTATCTGTAGACTTTGTAGGGGTCCATAAATCCCAGATTAAGAAGCCCTGGACTGGATGATTGCAGGGGTGGGCACCATCAATGGAACCAGCCTTTCCCCAAGGGTCCTTGGGCTCCCTTGGCCTGTCGGGGGTCCGTGGACCCCCAGGTTCAGAATCTCTGCACTCTATAATCCCTAAGTTGCCTCCAAGCCTTGGATCCCATGCTGCGCCCTCCCCCTCACCCCTCTCTTCTTCTCTTCCCTTTACACTGCTCCTCTTTGTTCTTTCCCTCCTCCCCTCAGATCTTCAACCTCATGAAGTTTGACAGCTATGCTCGATTTGTCAAGAGTCCGATGTACCGGGAGTGTCTCCTGGCAGAAGCAGAAGGGAGGCCCTTGTGTGAGCCAGGCACCTCGGACCCTGGCAGCCCCAATACCACATTCCGGAAGGTGCCCACTGGGGCGGGAGGGTCTGGGTGCTGAGAATGAATCCCCACTGCCATCCATATGCCCAGAGCTGAGCCCCGATCTGTCACACACACACGCGCGCGCGCGCACACACACACACACACACACACACACACACACACACACACACACAC
>NW_020945550.1:0-15557 GCF_900497805.2 Vombatus ursinus
AAAGAAAGAAAGAAAGAAAGAAAGAAAGAAAGAAAGAAAGAAAGAAAAAGAAAGGGTGGTTGGTGTTAAAAGCCCTATGGTAGAATAACATAGTGGATAGAGAGCTTGCCTTGAACCACCTCTGACACATACACTGTGTGACACTGGGTAAGTCACTTAACCCCTCTCTGCTCTAGGCAATTCTGTAAGACTATAAGTTTGCTGAAGGCACTGCCTCACATTATTAATAAAGAGTTTCCTTACCTGGGAATTCCTAATATCAATGACATTTTAAGACAAGTCCCTATCCCCCCATCCCAGAGGGTAAAGTGTAAGGCAGCCTCAGCAGTACTGAGGGCCTAGCAACAACACTCTCCTAATGGGATGGATTGTCCAGTAATGGAGGGGGAGGGATGCTTTGCCATAAAGTATTTTCCAAGGCCAAAGAAGAGGCCAGAGGAAAGGGAGAGTCTCTGTACTGGCGAGATGATTGTGAACCTCTTTCTCATGCTGGCTGTCTCACACAGACTCCAGGCAGGCTTTGGACCACCATAGAAAGGCAGGAGGCCTGGGGAACTGAACAGAATCTTGTTTCCTGGTTGTGGTGCAGGTCAAAAGCCAGGAAACTGCTGAGGGGTGGAGTGGGGATGGAAAAGAGAGGCCAAGAGCCGAGAACCTGGTCCAGGCTTCCCGGGGCTGGGACCCTTTATCCCCTGGGGGTGAAATGTCCACTTGTGCCATAAGTTTTTTCTTTGAGTGTGTATGTCCGTGTGGCACTGTGTGCAGTGTTTGTACATGCCTATGCCCATATGTGCATGTACTACAGTGGAGAGAGTGTTAGAAGATCTGGTTCAAATCCCAGATTCTGTCACTTCCTAAATGACTTTGAACAAGTCCCTTGACCTCTGTGGGTTTCTGTTTTATCAGAATAATGAGAGGGTTGGCCTGGATACTCTCTAAGATTAGTTCCAAGTCCCATGAAGTATGCAGGGAAAGCTCCCTGTGTCTGTCCCTGTCAGGGATGTGCACACTTGTGTGTCTGCATGCTCATCTGTGGAGGTGCAGAAAGACAGACGTGTGCCTTTAGGAGCTGGGGGGAGGGGTCACAGTACGGGAAGGGCACGGAGTTCTCCCTCCAGTATGGTAAGGTTTGGGTTTGGGAGAAGTTGCTAAATGTGTATATGTGTGGGAAGGGGGAGTAGGGCTTGCCTGAGTGTGAGCCCATGAACACAGAGGGAGAATTGATCTGAGTAAGTATGAGAGAGAGAGAGAGAGAGAGAGAGAGAGTGTGAGAGTGTGTGTGTGTGTGTGTGTGTGTGTGTGTGTAGGAAGAGGCATTCTCTTCAGAGCCTACTTCTTTCTGTGGTTTTCGTCTCCATAGATACACTTCCTGTGGCAAAGAAAAGAGGTAGTGAGTGCTGTTTCAGGATGTGAGGGATTCGGAACAGAGCCGCCCCGCGCCTGCCGCGCTCCCCCTTTTGGCTGTGCCAGCTACCCCTCCAGGGACCCATGGTCTCTGCCCTCATCGTCGGGGCCCTGTGACAGGAGGGATGCCAGGAAAAGCCAAGCACCTGGGCGTCCCCAACGGGCGCATGGTGAGTGACCACATGGCCTCTGGGGCCAGCAGCCTGTGGGAGGGAAGGTCTGAGACACACCCAGGGAGGGACCCGGAGCCTGGGACAAGAGGACCAAGCTGAGCCACTTGGCCCAGGGATTCAGGACCAGCAGAAACAGTGCCGGGTTTCTGTTTAGGGTCTGAGAAGCTAATAGACGGCAGTGGCTGGCAAGAAGGTTGGCATCCCTTCTCGGAGAGCTCAGAACAACTCCTTCTGTAATGACTGGCACAGTTCAGTATCGATGTTTAGCCCAGGAACCATGAGCCCTGGATGCCTGGGGATCTGGGGGGAGACAGCCACAGCCCTTCTCTCTCTCCCTCTCTCCTCCCCATCAGTGGGTACCCCTGGGTGAGTGGGCACAGGGCTTTACCTCCCTCCCATCCCTTCAGCGGGAGTGCCCCTCAATATTATCATCACAGGTCAGGGCACCATCCAGGATGCCTCCCTGTCCCCTGAACACCCCTTAAAGTGTTATCTTGTTACCCTCACAACACTGCTGTACCCTCACCTCAAATGCCACCCTGCCTAAATGCCCAAGATGCCATCTTGTCTCTGATACCTGATGTTCATTCCTCTCCTCCCCCTTTGTTATCAGGAGCTGCCTGCCTGGCTGCCATGCGCACCAGGAGCCCTGGTGCCCCCCGCCCACCTCACCATAGCACCAGGGGAAAGGTACCTCCTCCCTCTCCTCTCTCTAGGCTCCTATAAGGAAGACAGGGAAGGGCTTGGGAGAGAACAGAAGTCTGAGAACCCTGACAAGTCACCGTCCTAAACTAACTGCTTCCTTCCTGGGTCTTCCCATGGGTCCCATGAACTCCATTCAGTGACTTATCTCTCTGTCCTGCTCCATTGATCCTCCAGGGTTGGGGCTGGATGGCATGAACTCATGCAAATGTGCTAAGACTGCTTAGCATGGTATATTGTATGAAGTTTTGTGTCTGTATACCCAGCACTAAAAAGGTAGGAGGTGCTTAATAAACGCTTGTTAGATTGGATTCTATTGGACCAGATTGGTGAGCAATAGATTTGAAGTCAAGAGATGGGTCTAAATCTGCTTCTGCTACTTATTAACTTTGTTATCTAAATATCTCTGGGCTTCAGTTTCTTCCTTTGTAGAATGCGACAATTAGACTCCATGATCTAAGCATAGAGTTAGGTGTCAGAAGGAGTTAAGTCACTATTCTGCTACTGGTTACCTGTGTGACCTTTAATTAGTCATTGCCCTCAGTTTACTCATCTGTAAAATGTAGGAATTTGGGGATAGGGTTGGATTAATAATAATAATTGCAAACATTTCTTTTAGGTTTTAACATAAGTTAACTCACTTGATCCCTTTTGGGTAATCTCTAAGCTTCCTTCTAGCTCTGCTTACAAATTCAGAGCTACCAAGAATGAAAAGACCACTGGTTCTGGAGTCAGAGGGCCTGGGTTCAAATCTCATCTCTGATACTTAACCATGTGACTTTGGTCAAGTCATTTAATTTCCCCAGGCCTCAATTTGTTGTTGTTGTTATTCAATCATTTTCAGTCACGTGTGACTATTTGTGATCACATTTGGGGTTTTCTTGGCAAAAATACTGGATTGGTTTGCCGTTTCCTTCTCCAATTCATTTTACAGATGAGGAAACTAAGGCAAACAGGATGAAATGGTTTGCCCAGGGTCACACAGTCAGTAAGTGTCTGCGGACACATTTGAACTCAGGGAGTTGAGTCTTTCCTGACTCCAGGCCTGGTGCTCTGTCTACTGTGCTACCTAACTGCCCCTCAGTTTGCTCATCTGTAAAATGAGAGATCTGGACTAGATGAACTCTTAGTCCTTTCCAGGTCTAGACCGAGGGTCCTCTAGGGACAATGTCCTAACGACAGGCAGCTATGAGAGATGTGTTTGTAGAACACTGGGGGAGGGGAGTAGCTCTGTAAGTCTGGGGCAGCCAAGCCGGAGGACAAGAGAGGAGGCAGAAGGGGCTGCCCACAGGCCTAGTGGGGTGGGGGGGGTTGGTGCAGCTCTTTCCTTATTCCTAGCTTCACCAGGAGGCAGGTCATAGACACAATGTCCCCTTAGCAGGAACATTTCACCATGGTCAGGTGCCTATGCCTGCGTGATGCCTTCAACTATTCTCTCCCCTCAATCTGGCCTCATCTTATTCCTGGCCTCGATTTTTCCATCTGCCAAATGGGGCTAAAAAGAATCAGCAAGAGCAGAAACAGGCACTGGAAAATCTGTTCCAGAGAATTACTCAAATGATTGACTTGAGAGTGGAATTAGTCTCCTAGGCCAGTTTCTCATCATCTGCCCTGATTCCTCCTTGGGGAGGAAGGATACCTTCTCAAACCCGGCGTTGCTCAGTTGGAAACAGAGCTGCCCATTCTTCACACTCCCAACTCCCACACAACCCCCTCCACCTTGACCCCATTGTTTAGCCCCTAAATCAGCACCAACTAGCAGGAATCTCAGCTCCTGAGGACCACACTTGGAATGAAGAAGGAAGGAGCCGTGCGTCCACCTCCACCAGCCTTCAGCCCCTTAGATAGAGAACAGCTTAGTGAGCCCCATCCTGACCCCGTGCCCCTGATTCAGAATCCCTTCTGAGGAGCTGCAACCTTGACTCTAGCACTAACCTTTCATCCCTGCTCTCCTCTCTCCCCATTCTAGGTTAGGTGTGGGGAGAAACTTCTGAGTTAGATATTGTAGGAGGGCTCCCTGAGTGACATGTTTGGGGGGTGGGGGAAGGGGTTGGAATGTGACAGAGAGCACTGGTACTATACCTCCAAAACCTAACTGAACCCACCTCTATCCTTCCCCAACTTCTAAACAAACTTTCAAAGTTCACTAATGAAGCCAAGCATCCCTTCCCCCCGCCCCCCAACAGCCATCCAACACTAGAAGAAGCAGAACGCTCTGGGTTCAGATAGATTTGTTCCTGCAGAATGTCAGCACCTGGTGTAACAGTAGGGATGGGAGCTGGCAGCTGGGGCAGTGCCTGGCACATTCCAGCAAGCAGGATGAGTCAAGGAAGTCAGCAAGGACTCCGGTAGACCACCCTTTGCTTGGGGGCCTGAGGAGAGAAGAGAGAAGGGGGAGAATCATCCTTACCTGGGGAGGCCGTGGATGCATGGATATGTTTAAGAACAAAGTGAACCAGCTTGTTACTAAGGGTTAGATCCAGGTGAGCATTAGAGCCAAAGAAGGGTGGGGGTGGAAGGGGCCTTGGAAAACAGAGCACAAGGTGGCAGGGCTAGAAAGGAGGGGCCTTAGAATTCGGAGCATAGAATGTCAGAGCTGGAAAGGAGGGGCCTGAGAACTTAGAGCATAGAATGTCAGGGCTAGAAGGAAGAGGCCTTAGAACACAGAGCATGGAATAGCAGAGCTAGAAAGGAGGGGCCTTAGAAGTCACAGCATAGAATAGCAGAGCTGGACGGGATCTTAGAACACAGAGCATAGAAGGTCAGAGCTAGAAGGGAGGGGCCTTAGAACTCAGAGCATAGAAGGTCAGGGCTAGAAGGGAGGGGCCTTAGAACACAGAGCATAGAATGTCAGAGCTAGAAGGGAGGGGCCTTAGAACTCAGAGCATAGAATGTCAGAGCTAGAAGGGAGGGGCCTTAGAACTCAGAGCATAGAATGTCAGAGCTAGAAGGGAGGGGCCTTAGAACTCAGAGCATAGAATGTCAGGGCTAGAAGGGAGGGGCCTTAAATCACGTAGTGCTCAGGTGCATGCTGGAGCTGCAGCTGGGGAGAGCCAATTGTTAAATTTTCATTGTGAACTTTTACACCTCCTAAATTGGCAAATGGCCCAGATCAGAACTTGAGTTATTTTCTTGTTGATTGTCTAGACTAAGAAAGTGATGTAGACAATGATAATAATGCAGATTAAACTTTAAAATGTGTCCTCACACCCAGCCCCCACAGCAGTTGTTAAACATTTACCAGCCCACTCCTGATGGCACCCAATCCTCTGATTTTATAGGTGAAGGGAATGAGATCCAAAGAGAGCAATGACTTGCCCAAGGTCATCCAACTAGTAAATGACCATGCTGAAATCTGGACTCCAACACTGCCTCTCCTATCAAGTACTATATGGAGGTCAGAGGCCAGAAAAATGAGCTTCCTCTGTCTCTAGCTCTCTCCTTTCCTCTGCCACTTCTGTATGACTTTGGGCAGGTTACTTAACTGCTCTGTGCCTCAGTTTCTTCGTTTGTAATAGATAAACTCACAGGTCCCTTCTAGCTCTAAATCTATGATCCTAAGATTCTCTGATCCCACTATCTCATCATCCCGGTCCTAGGCTTTCTCTGCTGGTGTCACATCCCTCCCTCTGCCCTTGCCCCATCCGTGTCCTAGTCCCAGCCCCTGCCCCTGCCCCTGCTCCCTCGGCCTTTTGAATGTCCTCCACTTCTTGGGCCTTTCAGCTTGAGATGAGTAGGAGAAAGGATGCTGAAGCAATGTCCCTCCCTACCCAGAATCAGGGCACAGGGCTCATCAGGGAGTCACTTGGGTCCATAGCTTTAGGGTCCAGGCAATCAGACTAGACCATAAGTAAGCATGGACTCAAGTGAAAGGAAACCAACTTTCACTAAAGAAAACTGGGCAATGGGCATTAAGCCTCCTCTAAGGTCTTTTAGTTTGGGGAGAGGATTAGAGAAGGGGTCCTCAGAGAGGGGTAGGTGGCTTCTTGACTCGGGTGGGGTCTTCCTCTGTGTCAGGGCATCCTCTTGCAAAGTGAGGAAGACCTCTTTAATATGTCTCTCTCTACCCCAGTTACCCCCTCCTACACACACACATACCCTGGAACTCCCTCCCTGGGCTCTGGAGAGCCCTGGTTCACCCCTTTTAAGCCACAGCTCCTCAAAACAACTGTGTAGTTATAGCCCCCAAAAAAGCTACTACATCATACATAACACGTCTCTCTACCCCTAGAAGAGACCTGCTAAAACAGGCCCTCTTCCTTTCCTGTGCTCACTGTGCTGTACTTTATGCTCTGTCTAGGCCACATGGCTCTCACAAGCTGCACACAGATCGTGTACCCTGTATACATGGCCCATGCCCCCTGCACAAAGTGGGCATGCTATGTAACACACCCTGCACTCTCGCTGCACCCAGTACAGACACACATATTCCACACCTGTATGCACAGCACAGCCCACACACAGTGAATGCACTGAACACCTTGTACACATGCCACAACCTACGACATGCACCTCTTAACTCTCTGATCACTGCTCAAGCCTTATCCTGTATAATCTGGACATTCTGTACACAATACGCTGCTCCCATTATATGTCATATACAATGCACACTTCCCCACCCTCCACTGTAGACACTAGATATTTCTTGTATACCTTAGGTATTCTGTATAACCCATACATTACACACCCTGTGTATACTTCACAGTCCTTAAGCCCAGAAGCAATTAGGGGACTCAGATGATAGAGTGCTGGCATAGGAGTCAGGAAGACCTGAGTTTGAATACTGCCTAAGATACTTACTTGCTGTGGGACCTTGGACAAGTCACTTAACCTCTGTCAGTCTCCTTTTACCCATCTGCAAATTTAGAGAATCCACCCCAATTGTTCATATGGACTATTTGTGCCTGACCTGTGGTAGAACATTCCGAGCTCGTATTGGTCTGATCAGTCACAGTTGGACACTTTATAACTTAACTCTAACATAGTGATGTCATTTTGGTTCTCTTCAAGAATGAACAGCAACCAACCCACCAACCCATCTGTGAAATGGGGAGAGTCATAGCTTTTGCCTCATGGGGTTGCTGTGGTGATCAAACAAGATAATGCAAGTGAAGCACTTTGCAAATCTTAAAGTACCACATTAATTCTAGCTATCATCATTATTAAACACTGTATGTCCTCCACACATGCCCAACTTTCACACGCATTGCGCAGTCCATGTGTACTATGTATGTGACCAAAGCTAGCTCAAGACATATTTGTACTCTGGTCAGGATTTCCAAACTTCCATCCCCAAAAGAGTTTAAATGCAGTTTCGCCACCTCTTTAAAAAAGCAGGTCTGCTATTGTCTATCCAGAAATGTGAACCTCTAGTCCAACACTTATGAAAAATAAATGCCTAAGAGCCCTGTGGATTTTTCTAGCTGTCAATGTGTCTTTTTAAAAAAGTCATGGCAAAGAGTTTTCCTAGTGCCACCCTCCCCCCTTTGTGCTCCCAGAGAATGCTGATCCTGGCTGGCCCTGGCTCTGCACATTGCAATTGCTGCATTGGGCAGGGAAGGGTGACCCACCTATCTTACACAGGAGGAAACTGAGGCCCGGGCCTAAGGTCATTCATAGTAATAGTGATGGCACCTTCTGGGGTCAACTGCATGGTCCCTGCAGTCCAAGATTATGTTTCTGATGGGATCACCCAGGAGTAGTTTAGGGAAGCCCTGGCAATACTTCCTAACATTCCACTCATTCTTTGTTACTGATTCTACGCCTGCCATCCATAAATTTAACAACATCTGTCTTGAACTTATCTCTCTTCTTGTTTTTCTTCTTGTTGTTCAGTTATTTCAGTCATGTCTGACTCTTCATGATCCCATTTGGGGTTTTCTTGGGAGAGATATAGGAGAGGTTTGCCATTTCCTTCTCCAGCTCATTTTGCAATGAAGAAACTAAGGCAAACAGGGTTCAGGGATTTGCCCAGGGTCACACAGCTGGTAAGTGCTTAAGGCCAGATTTGAACTTGGGAAGATGAGTCTTCCTGACTCCAGGCCTGGCACTTTACACACTGTGCTACCTAGATGCCCCTCTCTTTTCTTGCTGTACCCTATTAGTCTGGGAATAATAAGTTACATGAGTTTACTAACAGGTTAACTACCACAGACTTTTACTCATCTTAAACCTGCTTTTCTCAAGGTTCCAGGGGTGAGGGTGGTGAGGGTGCAAGCAGGGCCTTAATGACTTGGATTTACTATAAGCAGTGTTGTCATCTTTCACCTTTTACATAAGGAGCCAATGTGATCCAGTGGAAAGATCTCTAAATTCAGAGGCAGAGGACCTAGGTTTGTGTCCTGGCTCTGTCACTTAAATTTTTTTAAAATTATTTTGTTTATTTTTAGTTTTCAACATTCACTTTTATAAGATTTTGAGTTCTAAACTTTTCCCCTCCCTCCCTTCCCCCTTCCCAAGACAACACGCAACCTGATATAGGCCAGGCGTGCACAATCATATTAAACGTATTTCTACATCAGTCATGTTGTCTGGCACTTAAATCTACTGTGTAACATTAGGCAACTTACTTCCTCTCTCTGGGCCTCCTTTTCTGCATGGGTAAAATGACCGTCACTTGACCTTGCCATCCTTGCAAGCCCTCGTCCCATGTACCCTCTCCCTTTCACACACAAATACCTAGAAAAAGCTGCCTGTAATCTGTTTGAATTCCCCTCCCATCACTGATTTCTCCATCCTTTGCAGTCTGACTTCCAACCTCATTACTTAACTGAAAGTGCTCCTTCCAAAGTTATCGTTGAGCTCTTACTTGCCAAATCCAGTGGCCTTTCCTCAGTGCTCATCTTTCATGACCTTTGTTGTGTTTGACACCGTTGGTCCCCATCTCCTGGACACACTCTCCGCTCCGGGTTTTTGTGACCTTACTCCCTCCTGGTTCTCTTCCTACCTGTCTGACTGCTCTGTCTGAGTCCCTCTGTGGGATCATCATGAATGTCCTGAGCCCTAAGTGTGGGTGTACCTCAAAGTTCTGTCCTGGGTCCTCTTCTCTCCATACTTCTCACATAGCAACCTCATCATCTCTCATAAAAGGCAGCTAGGTGGTGTGGTGCAGGGGGGGCAGAGCACTGAACCTGGTATCAGGAAGACCTGAGTTCAAATCTGACCTCAGACACTTCCTAGCTGTGTGACCCTGGGTAAGTCACTCATCTCTCTTGGCCTCAGTTTCCTCGGCTGTAAAACGGGGGTAATCTATTGGACATCTCAAACCGGATGTCGGGGGTAGACATCTCACACTCAACACATCTAAGCCAGAACTGTTATCTTTCCCCAAACACCCGTGCATTTTCTACACTTCGTCACCCAAGCTTGCAACCTGGGGGGTATCCTCCGCTCCTCGCCTCCCCCCACTCCGCACATCCCGTCGGCTGCCCAGTCGTGCTGATTCCAACGCGACAACGTCGCTCGTGGATCTCCCCTCCTCTCCACTTGCACCGTCACCTCCCCCCAGTTCATGTCTTCATCGTCTCTCGTCCGCGTTATTGAAATAGCTTCCTAATTGAAGTCTCTCCGCTCTCCTGTCCGTTCTCCACACAATCAGAACGCTATTACTCAAGCATCGATCTGACTGTGTCCCTCTCCTTGCTCGGTTAACTCCAGAAGCTCTGCCACCAAACGCAAGCTTCTCTGCTCTTCGTTCAAAGACCTTTCCAACCTGGCTCCAGCCCATCTTTTCAGGCTTATTACACAACGCACTCTTTGGGCCTGTCCTTCTTGTCTTTCACTTGACAGATTCCACCTGCCTTCTGTATACCTTGCTACTGGTTGTTCCCCATTTCTTAAATTTCTCTTCACTTTTACCTCTTAGAATCCCATAGCTTTCTTCAAAGCTAAGTCCCAGGGCCACCTCCTACATGAAGCCTTCCCTGCTCCCCAAACTATTAGTACCACTTGGCAATAGTCTTTAATTTGTATATCTTTTTATGTATTTATATACAAATGTGTACATTGTATTTTCCATGATTGAATTCAAGCTTCTTGAGGGCAGGGACCATTTCATTTTTATCTTTGTGTCCCCAGCACCCAGCACATGGTGGGTACTCTCTCTCCTCATCTCGGCCTCTTGGCTTCAAGTCTCAGCTAAAATCCCAGCTCCAAAGGAAGTCTTTCTCAATCCCTCTTAATTCTAGTGCTTTCTCTCTGTTGATCATTTCCAACTTATCCTGTACATGGTTTGTTTGTACGTAGTTCCTTGCATGTTGTCTCTTCCCCTGGAATGTGAGCTCCTTGACTCAAGGAGCTGTATTTTACCTTTCTTTGTTTACCCAGTTCTTAGCACAGTGCCTAGCACTGGTGCTTAATTAAAATTATTGCCTGACTGCTTAAATAATGCTTATTAATTGCTGGTTAAAATGTGGACATTCAATGATCTATCTGTTAGGTTGTTTCTAGTGTTGATGTTCTGTGATTTCTTTCATGATTTTATAGATCTTCTCTGACCCTTTCAGCCTCATTTCCAAAATGAAGAGATTTCATCTTTTCAGTTTGTCCTCATGCTACCCTGAATGTCAGTGGCATCTAAAACCAAACTTGTTACTTAGGAAACAGTTTCCTAAAGATAGCCTCCCAGTCATAGACCCAGAGTGACGGCTCACAGACACCATCTCGAGATGACAGTCCCAGAGTCACAGCCCACAGAGGCAGTCACTGTCACTCTTCCCAATATACAGAGCCTCAGTCCCAGGTCCACAGAGCTGGCTCCACAATCTAAGTCCTACCACATCCAGCACATGTGTGCTTTAGGGATCAGGCTGCAATTCCCTCACAGTCCAAGGTCACGGCTTCTTTTTCTAGGCACATTGGGACTTTCCTGTATGTCCCAGTGATCACTGACATTTACCCCTACTAATCTCCGCTCCCCACCTTGTTCAAAATTGCACACTCCTAGGATGTTGAAAGGGTCATAGGATCCTAGATTGGAAGCCGAAGGGCACATTGGAATTAGTCTAGTTCAACTCACTCATTTTATAAATAAGGCAACTGAGGCCCAGAGAGATCAAACAACTTGTCTAAGATTCCATAGAGAATAAATAGAAGAGTTGGGATTTAAACCCAGGCCTTCTCACTCTTTCCACCACCTTAAACTCATAAGATGGAATGGTGCCAAGATGGAGTTGGCACTGGCTTTTCCTGGGTCAGGCATCCAGGGAGTCTATAAGCACCAGTAGGGAGTTTCTGGATATGTATGAGGTAGTAAAGGTCAGACTGGGGAGGACCTTTAATGCCAGTTAATGAGTTTAGACTACAATCATGAGACAGTGGAGCCCTCTAGGAAGCCTCCATAGGTCATCACTGAGAGTTTCACTCCAAAAAATTGTTGCCACCAGTTTGCTATCTATGCCCTAGGGATCCAGGATTCTTGTAGAGCTTACCTCGGATAGGAAAGAACTATCATTCTCTGCTCATGAATATGGGGAAACTGAGGCCCAGCTGTGTATGGAGGCGGGATAAGAGTGGGAGAAGGGTCCTGGAGCTACAAACCTTCCAACCTAAATGTCTCTACTGACTCTTCCTTCCCCTTTCTCTCTGTGCACATTTCTCCTCCCACTGGGCAGGGTAGAGGAAGGTCTCTTCAGCCCTTACTTCCCCTACAATGGGAGGCAATAGAAGGCAGCTCCTGAGGTCTTGGAGATAGAGGGACAAGTATATTGTTGGGAGTGCATCTTTAAGGGAAGATGACTTGGGAAGTTCAAAGTCAGTGGAGCACTGGGCTTGCTAATTCATTATGTTCCTTTTATAATCTTTGTGCCCATCCCTCCTTCCTACCCATCTGCATTGCTACCTTCTACTTTCCTTACCTCCACCTTATCCCAATTTTTATCCAATTCAATTTGACGAATATTAATTGTCTGCATTGGTAGAGGGAGTTTCTCATCTGGGATCCTCTATAACAATGTAATCACAGCCTATGATTTAAAAGCAAAAAACAAACATGGCTCATTTCAAAGTGCTTTAATGTTTACAATGGACTTTCCTCACAGCTACCCTGGGAGACATGTGGTCCCTGCTTTATTCTTTTAAATATCATTTAATAGTATTTTTATCACCATTTAACAGAGCATAAAACTGAGGCTCAGAGAGTTATGTGCCTTGCTCAGGGTCTCATGGCCAGTAAGGGGCAGACCTGAGATTCAAAGGGTGGTTCTGCTATTCCAGTCTAGCACTCTTTCATCTATCCATTACAATGGTAGACATGTTAAACTGGCTGTGCTGGGGGGATGTCCATTCAGGTGGAGAGATTCAATAGGAAGATGGAATTTTGGGATTGGAGCTCAGGAGAGGGGCTGGAGATAGGGGGAAAGATCTGAGGAGTCCTCCAGCTAACAGTTGACATCCAAAGGTCAGAGGAAAGACCTATGATTAGAGGTCAACAAGAATGGAAGCCAGTGAATGAGACACAGGAATGGTCAGAAAGATAGGAGGAAAGTCAAGACAGCGAGGTGCAGGGGCCCCCAAACTTTTGGTAGTGAGGAGCCATTTCTTTTGAACAAAAGTCTTGAGTCTTGTGAGCAGAGTGGGGATGGAAGAGGTTAATGGGAGACCACAATGGTCAGGTCTGGGATTAGGGAAAGGTCAGAACAAGAGACAGTTGTTATGAGCTTTGGGCTTTTTCAACAGGATGTAGGTGTGGCTGAGAGAAGTCACTGTGGGTGGGGAACCTATCCTGAGATCCATCTAGTTTGTCTTCCACTCAAGAATTTAGGGATTCCTGGAACTTGAGTGTAGCTGAAGACAGGAGAGAGTGCATTTGGATGAATATCAATATCAGATGCTACAGAGAGGTCAAGGAAGAACAAGACGAGTCAAGTGTGTTCGCATATCCATTTCCATCTCTCCCCATCCATTCCCCACTTCTTTCATCAATGACCAGGCATTCAGTGGTTTTGTACCCTGGATATACTGTCTAAATGGGCATAGTGGATAGTGGTGTAATGGACAGAGCACTAACCCTGGAGTCAGGATGACCTTTGTTCAAATGTGGCTCAGACACTTACTAGCTGTGGGATCCTGGGCAAGTCATTTAACCCTGTTTGCCTCAGTTTCCTCATCTGTAAAATGAACTGGAGAAAGAAATGGCAAACCTCTCCAGTATGTCTGCCAAGAAAATCCCAAATGGGGTCACAAAGAGTCAGACACAACTGAACAGTGACAACAAACACTGACTATCCTGAGATTCTGGAAGTAGGGACAGGTTCTACCCACCTCTCCTAAGCCTGGGCCCTTCTCCAGCTCTTCCCTCTTCTCTCTTGCAGGTCCTGGCTGTCTCTGATGGAGGTGAGTTGGAGGAAGGGACCCAGCCTGGGTCCTGGTTAAAGGATTAAGAGGAGGGGCCCAGATCCCACGTTTGGGTTAGGGAGGAGAGAACATCATGCTTGTGTCTGACTTTCCTTCAGGAGCATTGGATCTGTGTGAGGGCCTTATTGTGTGGGGGGGGGTGGTGGTGGTGGCGGTGGTGTGTGTGTGTGTGTGTGTGTGTGTGTGTGTGTGTGTGTAAAATCAGGGGCATGGCTGAGGGGGAAATTAGAGGTCTGGCTGGGGGAAGTAGGGAATAATGAATGTTTATTGAATGAATGCACATATGATGGGGGGCTTCTGGGCTCAATGCATCCTGCAGTTGATTTGTTTCTCTCCCATCCTCCTCCTCCATCCCCCCAGAGCTGAGCAGTGTGGTGGGGCCAGAGGAAGCTGGGGAGGGCCGGGGAAGCACCCTCAGTGTCCACAGTCTGCCCAGTGGCCCCAGCAGTCCCTTCACCTCTGAGGAACAGCCTGTGGCCAGCTGGGCACTGTCTTTTGAGAGGCTGCTGCAGGACCCGCTGGGTCTTGCCTACTTCACGGTGAGTGCCCAGGTTGGGGCAAGTGAGCAGGGGCGTGGCTGTGGTGGCCACTTCCCTTTCTCTGTCTCTCTATGTTCCTTTATCTCGGACCTTGTCTTTGTTTCTAGGAGTTCTTGAAGAAGGAGTTCAGTGCGGAAAATCTGTCCTTCTGGAAAGCTTGTGAGCAATTCCAGCAGATTCCAGCCAGTGACACCCAACAGGTTGGACGCTGGGGGTCCTGGGGACTAGGAGTGATGAGCGTGGAGGGAGAGGGGCGAGGGGCAAGATAGAGGTGCAGGGCAGCTGGGTCGGTCGCTCCTGCGAACGGCCCTGCCACCTCTACTCTGCCACTCCAGTTGACTCAGGAAGCTCGATGCATCTATGAAGAGTTCCTGTCTAGTCAGGCTCTGAGCCCTGTGAATATTGACCGGCAGGCCTGGCTCGGGGAGGAGGTGCTGGCCACCCCCAACCCCGACATGTTCCGGGTCCAGCAGCTGCAGGTATGGGGTTAAGGAGAGCCCTCCCCTTCCCTCTCTCCCTCAGCTTTTTTTCTTCCCTCTTCTCCTTTTCCCTAATCTGCTTGGTGATCCCGAACAAGAAAGCTCTCTTTTGGGGGACTTCTGTTTGCCTTTTCTATAACGTGAGAGGGTTGGACCAGAGCAGGAGTTCTACACTTTTGTGTGTGTGTCATGGCGGTCTAATGAAACCTATGCACCTCTTAGAATAATGTTTTTAAATAATTAAAGGAAAGGCCAAATTTCATTTAGAGATTAGTGAAAATAAAGATGTAATTTTTTTCCCATCCAATTTCATTGACCTTGGAAATCTATCTGTAGACTTTGTAGGGGTCCATAAATCCCAGATTAAGAAGCCCTGGACTGGATGATTGCAGGGGTGGGCACCATCAATGGAACCAGCCTTTCCCCAAGGGTCCTTGGGCTCCCTTGGCCTGTCGGGGGTCCGTGGACCCCCAGGTTCAGAATCTCTGCACTCTATAATCCCTAAGTTGCCTCCAAGCCTTGGATCCCATGCTGCGCCCTCCCCCTCACCCCTCTCTTCTTCTCTTCCCTTTACACTGCTCCTCTTTGTTCTTTCCCTCCTCCCCTCAGATCTTCAACCTCATGAAGTTTGACAGCTATGCTCGATTTGTCAAGAGTCCGATGTACCGGGAGTGTCTCCTGGCAGAAGCAGAAGGGAGGCCCTTGTGTGAGCCAGGCACCTCGGACCCTGGCAGCCCCAATACCACATTCCGGAAGGTGCCCACTGGGGCGGGAGGGTCTGGGTGCTGAGAATGAATCCCCACTGCCATCCATATGCCCAGAGCTGAGCCCCGATCTGTCACACACACACGCGCGCGCGCGCACACACACACACACACACACACACACACACACACACACACACACAC
>NW_020945551.1:0-6354 GCF_900497805.2 Vombatus ursinus
ACACACACACACACACACACACACACACACACACACACACATACACACACACGCATCTATGGGTTAGGGCAGGGGTTGGGAACCTGTGGCCTTAAGGCCGCATGTGGCCTTCTAGGTCCTTAAGTGTAGCCTTTTGACTGAATCCAAATTTTACAGAACAAATCCTTGTATTTTTATTAATACACTTTTGTTCATCTTTTCTATTTTATTTTATTTTTAAAATGAACATATTTAAAATACCAAAAAATAAAATAAGTTTCAACAAAATAATCCTCCCAGATTGACCAACCCAATTAGAACATTAGCAAGCCATAAGAGCTAAATTGATAGTTGCTATGCTCATTATTTAGTTCTAACTTCTCACCTGACTGGTGGCACATATATCCATACAAGGCTGGTTGCTGAGAGTTTATGGGGGTCAACTACAACAGTCTGTTACCAGTTTTGACAATGGTGCATTGTGTTTCTCTTTGAAGTGGAATATGTGAACAGTTGCACAGCTTGACAGTATTTTTAATACTGTCTACTTAACAGTCCATCATGTCAAAGAAGACCAAGAGAACACAGAAGAAAGAAAGCAGATTTTTTTAAAAAGGATTGGGAATTGCAATATTATCTTGTTTATGCTAAAGATAAGATGATTTGCTTGCTCTGTGATACTGCAATATCAACATTAAGAAATTCAATGCTCATCAGCATTATAGCACTCATAAGGACCACAAATATTTTAAATTAGAGAGAGAGGCAAGAAAGGTTATATAGCAGAAATTTAAAGATAAAAAGCAAAAGCAAAGACAACTCTTTTTTTAATTAAAATTTAACTACATAAGAAAAGAAAAAGAAGCATTATAAACTTAAATATAAAATAAGAAAAGAAAAAACATGTTATGTGCACAGTATAACATAAGAGAGGATTCAAAATATATAGCAATAAATTTCCATTTCAAGAAAGTCTATGTATTAAATATTACATATTGTGTTGAAAACTGTCCATCTTTGCTTCCTTGTAGGTTTTCTTTTTTCTCTGTTGTATGCTTTTCCTCCCTCCTTCCCTCCAGTCTACAATTGAAAATGATTATATTTATATATAGATATAGATATATACATACACCTGTACATATATACACATACATACATATAAACATACATACTTACATACATATATAAACATATGATTTCCCTAACAGATTCTACTCCTAATCTTTGTTTTTATTTGTGCATATCTCTTATTTCCTATCCCTCCTGACTCCTCTACTTTACTTCTACTCACTACCTTGCCCTCCTAATATTTAACCTATCCCTCCTCCAAGGATCTCTCCCTTATCCTCCTATTCCCATAAATCTAAACACCCTTTTATATGCCTCTTTGATCTATTTTCTTACCCTCCTCTCTAAAGATCCCTCTCTTATCCTCTCCCCCTTCCCTATCCCTATAGTATTTTATTTCTTTCTAAATTTATAACACTTTTATAGTCTTCAAGATTTATACGTATTTTTCCCCTCTTAAACCTATTCCTGATGAAAGTAGGTTTCCAGAACTAACAGTTCTCCTTCCCCATCTAATTCCTCTGTATCTGTTCTTCCTCTTGCACCTCATTTGTAAAATATAATTACCCTTTTTAACTGTTCCTAAGCAGTTTTATTTTTGAAGTCATATCATGCTCAGGTCTACTCCAATCTTTCTTATGAATACCTAATTACTAATAACAATTTTAGACATATGTTTTACATTTTTCATACATAAAAGATAAACCATCTGTCCTTATTGAGTCTTTCATAGTTGGTCTTTAGTATGTACCTCATGTTTCTCTTGCCTCTTGTATGTCAAATCTTCTATTAAGTTCAGGTTTGGTATTTTTTTGTTTGTTTCTTAACAAAGTTCTGAAAGTCAGACAATTCATTAAATATCCATTTTTTTTTCATCCAGAATTATGCTTAGCTTTGCTGAGTATGCTATTTTTGGCCAGAAGCCCAGTTCTTTTGCTCTTTGATATATAGTGTTCCAAGACTTGCGGTGTTTTAGTGTCACCACTTCTAGGTCTTGAGTGATTCTAATTGTGGCACCACCATATTTAAATTGTTTTTTTTTTTCTTTATTGCTCATAATATGTTTTCCTTGAACTGGGAGTTTCAGGAATTTGGCTACACTATTTCTGTGAGCTTTCCTCATAGGATCTCTATCAGGTGGTGATCAGTGGATTTTTTCTATTTCTACTTTCCCCTCTTTTTCCAATGCTTCAGGACATTTTTCTTTAATTATTTCTTGTATTATTGTATCAAGATTCTTTTTTTTTAATCATAGCTTTCAGATAGACCAATTATTCTTATGTTTTTTTCTTCTTGATCTGTTCTCCAGATCAGTTGTTTTTCTTATGGGGTGTTTAATGTTCTCTTCTATTTTTTCATTCTTTATATTTTGTTTTATTATTTCTTGATCTCATAATTTTGCTGACTTCCCCTTGCCCAATTCTGATTTTCAAGGAGTCATTTTCTTCCTTAAAATTCTGGATCTCCTTTTCTAGTTGGTTGACTTTCTTTTCACAATCTTCTTGTTTTTCTTGGATTGTTTTATTTTTCCTCAATCTCTCTCATTTGATTTTAAAGTCTTTTTTGAGTTCTTTTATGAATTCTTTGTGGGCAAGAGACCATTTGACATTACTCTTTGGGGTAGAAGAGGGTTTCTTTGCTTCACTATCCTCCTCTGAAGATGAACTCCAGGCTTCTCTATTCCCATAGTAACCTTCTACAGTTGGATTCTTTCTCCTTTGCCTGTGCATTTTTAATACCTTAATTTCTGTAATTACCTCTAGTCCTGAGGTGTGAGGTATGGTGTCTCTGGCCTCAGATCCTCCTTCAGTTCTCCCCTCTGTACTTGAACCCAAACCAAGACCTCCAACCTCCTATAAGAGTCCCCAGCCAGCAGTGTCCCTGCCCCACTGCTTCTGAACTCATGAGGTATGTGCTGGTTCTTTCTCACCCCCACCACATCTCTGAAGCACAGTTGAGTCTGGCATTCCTTGTCAGTAGAGATCCTCAATCTTCCATGGCTCAGACACCCAATTCCCCTCCCTGCCCCGGGGGTAAAAGTTCCAGTAGCTGGGGCCAAGGCAGCCTCTCAATCCAACTAACCCCAGGGCTTTCCACTTATTGTTTAAGTGGTCCCTAGAGTAAAGGTGTTTAACCTTCACAGGGGTCAAACCTCAACCTGGGATTTTTCTTCAGATCTTTTCAGATTGTCCCAGGAGGATCCCTGTTCTGCCCCTTTCCTTAATTATTTTTTACAGCTCTATGTTTGCCCTGAGACACTGTTTAATCTCTGTTGTGGAGGAAAATCTTGAGAGCTGGGAATTTTCTGACCTACTCCGCCATCTTCCCCAGAATGCTGTTGACAATTCTTTGAAGCAGCAATAAGACCTGGAAAAAAAAAATGTCACTGAAGCAACTTATAAAGTAGCTTATATACTGTGTGGGAGTGGGGGGGGGGGGGAAGGAAAGCCATTCAGTAATGTAGAAATTGCAAAAGAACACATTGTTGAAGTTGTAGGATGTTTAGACACTGATAATGTTTCAAAGTACAAACAACTGCCTCTTTCAAGGAGAATCATAACTGATTGGCAACATGAATTAGCCTTCAACTTAACAGAACTTCAGGCAATGCTTCAAAAGGAAAATATATATTATTCAATTGTTTTGGATGAATCAACTGATACTACTAACTTGGCACAGGTTTTATACTTCATTTGGGTCATAAAAGAAGATTTTCTTTGCTATGAAGAGTTAGTCACTTTGGGCACTCTTGTGAACAGAAAACGGGGAATAGATATCTTCAAAAACTTTCAAGATAAATTTGAAGTTGGACTGAATTTGGTAAATTTAGTGAGTATATGCCCAGATGGTGCACCTTCCATGACAGGAAAATATGAAGGGTTTATTGCACAGATAAAAAAAAAAAGTATTAACAGATCCAGATGCCCTTTTCATTTTATCTTGCTTCAGCAAAATCTCTATGCTAAAACTGCTAGTTTAAGTGGCACTTTGCAACAAGTTATAAGTATTGTTAACCATATTCATGCAAATACAACACAACATCATCAGTTTCATAACATGCTAAAGTTGAACAATGAAGTATTCAGTGTGGATTTGCTGTGTCATTCTAAAGTGCATTGGCTATTGCAGGGACAAGTGTTAGCTGAAATTTTATCTCTGTGAGAACAGATAGTTAAATTTTATGAAGAACAGAATCAGCAATGTGAATTATTGAAAGATTTCTATAAAAATGCTGCATTTCTGTGTGATTTCATGTCAAATCAAAACAAACTGAATATTTCTTTGCAAGATAAAACTAAGTCTATATATGATATGTGGCAAAAAAAAATTAAGCATTTTGAAAAAAGCTGCCTTTTTTCAAAACACTTCTTCAACAGGAAATTTAGGATGAACATTTTCCCCAATTACAAAGGTCATTGATGAGCAGGATGATATATGTGAATACTTTGAAGGATACACAGCTGTTATAGACTTATTAATTGGAGAATACAATGAAAGGTTTACTGACCATGAGAATCATGACATTACACTCAAATTAGCATTGCAGCCTCACCTAGTTGATATCACCAAGGCACCTAAAGAACTACAGATGTATCTGATAGGGCTCTTAGTAGATGACATTTTAAAGGTCTGTTTGATGCTAAGAAAGATTCAATTGAAATATGGGAAAATACAGTAGGATGCACATGCCTTTGGCAACATGCCCAAAAAATGCTTTCTTGCTTTTCAACCACTTATTGCTGTGAATCTACATTCTCCTACCTAACCTAAATCAATATGTCCTTAAGGTCACAAATGACTGATACCCATCTAGAGGATCAACTGAAAGTGGGGACCTCCATGCTGCAACCAAATATTCAAATGCTTTCCAACAAAAAGCAGACACAACAAAGTCACTAAAAGGTTATTAGTTAACTTTAAAATTAACAAATTGTCTTCATTTTTTTAAAGTAGTTAGATTTTTACAAAATAATGTACATTTTTAAGTATATCTAATTGAAGTTTTTTGAATGTGGCTTTATTTGATTACACCTAAATATTAATGTGGCCTTCCAATATGGAAAGGTTCCCCACCTCTGGGTTAAAGGAACACATTATAAAAACAAAACAAAACAAAAAAACAAAACAAAAACCAAAAAAAAGTGGTTTTGCAGAAAGAAACCTGGCAGTACCTGAGTCCTGGTTCTGCCACTTGAGTATAACCCTGGCTCCTTAGGGAAGTCAATCTGTTTAAGCCCATGTTCTCAATTACAAAATCGAGAGAAGACCTGAACACTCTACTTCATCAGTTTTTTTTTTCAAGAGATACAGAAAAAACTTTTATTTTTTTTTTAAATCTACCTCATCAGTTTAATATAGGTGACAGGATTTTGTAACTATACTGTGACTCATTAAGTTATTACTTAATGAAATTTTTTATAAATTCAAGAAATCATTGTCATAGAAATAATAGCCCCCTAGTTGATTTGATTTCATTTTTACTATTTCCTCTGTGGAGAATTCCTGTATTCAATAATACAAACCCTATGGAGTCTTTAGAATATTAAATAGTCCAGTGGAATTTTCAAGCAAAACCCATTCCTTACCTTTAATTCTGGTAACTACAGAGAAAGAGACAAACTCTTTAGCTTATCTCTAGGGAGCTGGTAGGCATACTTGCTACTTAAAGAAGTATTTTAAATGTAGCTGAAATGCTTTCCATAGAGCACACTGAGATCCCAACATAGAAATGGAAAGAGAGAGGTGAGAGGTGTCATAACAGATTTAGCCTTATTTGCTTGACAAATTCTCACCACACTGATTGCTTTTTTTTCCTATTTAATGTAAAAGCTGAAACATAGATGATGATTTATGATAAGCTGTTGGGGGGGGAACAGATGTGGGACCCTTCATCACCCACTGAAGGTACTCCCTAAATCATAAAATTAATAGGAAAAAGACACCCCACCAGGGATTCAAGATGCCAACCTTAGTGTTGAACGGACATCTTTGTATCTGCAACTACAAAGTATTCTACTCAAATTTGTAGTGTTTCAGTAGTTGGTTAAAGATTTGTTTCTCAAGGGCAGTAAGAAATTTTAAGTTTTTTTGTCCTCTAAATAGTGCTATAATGAGTTAAAATTAAATCTTTCTGTTCTTATTCTTTATCTTTAAAATTATTTTATCCTGTAATGCATTATGTTTGATGCATGAAATTCTCAAGGCATAATTAAACAGGGAATTCTTAGACTTAACATAAAAAGGAATTTTAATTGTACACACACACACACACACACACACACACACACACACACACACACACATACA